>NC_052067.1:168040445-168275445 GCF_015852505.1 Tachyglossus aculeatus | reverse complement strand
ACCAGTGTAGGAGCACTGTCCTGTGGTAATCAACAGCCATGTGTTCAATTACTGTCTGTTTTTCCAACTACCGCTCTCTTCGGTAATTACACCATGCAATGCATTCTACATTGACATTATATTAATGTGCTGGGAGGAGAGATCTTAAATACAAATTAAATAGGGGCTAAACACCGAAGCAAGGTTTACGGGGGGCTGGTGAAAACGCCGAGAAGCGCTTGACTTAGCCGGAAGTTCAAAATCGTTCCGAGTTGGATCATTTTCCACTTCCGACCTCTCAGTGGATTAGAAAGAGAAAAGAAGGACTGGGTCTCCCCTGAAAATGTGAAGGTTGAGCTGGATTAGCCGTCTGACGAATGAAAATGAAACGAAATGAAAATTATTCATGTTCTTAAGGCCTGTGACAACAGAGACCACCTCCCTACATGAGAGGCCTAGACAGGTTCTGAGAGAAAAGAACAGCAAACAGAAGACTTTTTTTTCTAATGAGACAAAGCAAAATGGGAAAACAAGGTTCAAGAAAAAGTTCCTCCCCCTCTTGTGGGATTGTCAAACAAGCTCTATTGACCAAGTATAGCACATGGTAAATAGACCAAACAAAAGAAATGATGAAAGATATATTTATTTTTTCAGGGTCTGTCTTCCTTTCTCCTTCCATTTCATATTACACCCACACGGAACTGTTTATATTGTGTTATTAAATAACCATCACCTAGGTGGATAAGGTATATGGGTTTCGGTTCACTCTACAGCTTCAACTGGATGGGTTGAGATCGATGTTCTTCTTTGAAACATCTTTGTCAACCAACTCTGTTGTATTGTATTCTCCCAAGCACTTAGTACAGTGCTTTGCACACATTAGGTGCTCAATAAATATCCCTGAATGACTGACTGTTTTGCAGCCAGTAAGCACTCAATAAAAACCGTCAATTTATTATAGAGTTCCCCTCCAGTGCAAGATTTATAAGGCCAAAAGACCCGTGTAATGGGAAAATCACAGAACTGTAACTGTTAATTTAAGAGAAATGGATGGTTCAAAGATACCAATCAAAATCACATCTTTTAACATAAATATCTATATAATCAGAATATACCCCCATAAGCAGAATGCTTTTGACCCATGCTGTTTCATTATTTTAATCTATTCATCAAAAAATCAATGTTATTCTTAGAGCACTTACTCTGTGCTGAGTACTGTACCAAGTGTTTGGTAGAAAGTACAATACAGTAGAATTGTTAGACATGATCAATCAATCAGTCAACCCTATTTATTGAGCTCTTACTGTGTGTGAAGCACATGGGAGAGTATAACACATCCCTTGCTCATGGGAAGCGTACACTCATAAGAGTTGATTTGATTTAGAAACTAAAGTCTACAGCGTTGATGGCCTCAGATAAATTGTTAATATTTGTATTTATGGGTTAATTTCTGTTTTTTACAGATGACTTTTTCCTATGGTGGGTGCAAAAACAAATTAATAAATTGGGCTACACTGAATTATTTCAGAGTTCCATCTCCCTCAACTAAAGGGTTCTAGTTTCTAATATGTGTTGTGGATCACTTCAGCATCGAAGGAGGAAGAATGCTATTTACAGGGCCCAAATTCAAGGCCGGGAATACCAAACACAAAATTTTTCAGGAAAGGAAACCCATTTGCCTATTAATAATAATGACGGCATTATTGGGTTTCCTTTCCCCCCCCAAAATTTATTTTATATTCTCTGCCTTGAATTTGGGCCCTGTAAATAGCATTCTTCCTCCTTCGATGCTGAAGTGATCCACAACGCAGAATTTTTCAGGACTCTGAAAGGATTGGGCCCGTGGAATAGCACTTTGGGAGCAAATGATCCAAGGTAGGTTCTCCTCAAAGCATTTATCTACAGTCACGTCTCTGTCCCCTACTAGACTGTAAGCTCATCGTGGGCAGGGAATGGCTCAGAAAATTGTTCCATTGTCCTCTCCCAAGGGCTTAGTATGGTGCTCTGCACACAGTACGTGCTCAATAAATAAGACTGAATGAATGAAACACTTCTCAACTGGATTGTCCCAAACTGTCCAACCCCAGCCTCAGATAGACTTAGAACAGTGCTCTGCACATAGTAAGCGCTTAACAAATGCCACCATTATTATTATTATAGACAACTAGGAGGCGTGACCTAAAGGTGAACAGACTGTCGCTCTGATTCATTAATACTTGCAGCACGTTTGTTCAGAAAACTCCTAGCGAAGCAAACCGATTTGACTAAATGCTTTCACAGAATAGCTGCAAGGCAGAAGCTCATAAACGCCCAACCAAATCCTCTTTCACCAGTCAATTCCTTCCCAGGGCATCGGGGTGCTGTCTCAGACAAGGAATATAGCCTTCTAATAAATCCTCCAAAGTGCAATTATCAAATGGAGGCCACGTTTCTGCCCCAGATACGAGTGAATCCACTTTTTAATCATACTGCTACCAAAAGACCATAATACTAATCATTGTGTTTTGGGTTAAGCGCTTATTATGTGCCAAGATCTGTGCTAAGCGGTGGGGCAGATACAAGTTAGTCAAGTTCCACATGGGGTTCTCCATCTAAGTAGGAGGAAGGATGGATTTGGAAACCCCATTTTGTTGATGAGGGAACTTAGACACAGAGGAATTAATAATAATAATAATAGCAATAATAATGATAACTATGGTGTTTGTTAAGCACTTACTATGTGCCAGGCACTGTACTAAGCACTGGGGTGGATCCAAGCAAATTAGGTTGGAAGCAATCCCTGTCACATATGGGGCTCACACTCTTAATCCCCATTTTGCAGATGAGGTAACTGAGTCAAAGAGAACTAAAGTGACTTGCCCAAGGTCACACAGCAGATGAGCAGCAGAGCCAGAATTAGAACCCATGACCTGATTTGCAGAGCCAGAATCTTTATGATCACTACTATAAGTATTGCTGCTGTTGCTACTACTACTACTACTACTACTACTACTACTACTACTACTACTACTACTACTACTAGTGCTATATGTATATAATAATAATAGTAGTAACAGTTATATATAATAATAATAATAATGGCATTTGTTAAGCACTTACTATGTGCCAAGCACTGTTCTAAGCACTGGGGGGTATGAAGTAGTCAGGTTGTCCCATGTGGGGCTCACCCTTTTAATCCCCATTTTACAGATGAGGTAACTGAGGCCCAGAGAAGTGAAGTGACTTGCCTAAAGTCACACAGCTGACAAGTGGCGGAGCCAGGACTAGAACCCATGACCACTGACACCCAAGCCTGTGCTCTTCTCACTGAGCCACGCTGCAATAGTAGTTACAGTAGTAATAGTAGTATTAGTATTATTGGTAATAATAATAATAATAATAGTGGTATTTTTTAAGTGCTTCTAAAGTGCCAAGCACTATACTCAGTGCTGGGTTAGATACAAGATGATCAGATAATAATAACAGTAATAATGGCATTTATTAGGGGCTTACTATGTGCAAAGCACTGTTCTAAGCACTGGGGAGGTTACAAAGTGATCAGGTTGTCCCATGGGGGTCTCACAGTCTTCATCCCCATTTTCCAGATGAGGTAACTGAGGCACAGAGAAGTGAAGTGACTTGCCCCAAGTCACATAGCTGACAAGCAGTGGAGCCAGAATTTGAACCCATGACCTCTTCCTCCAAAGCCCGGGCTCTTTCCACTGAGCCTCGCTCCTTCTCACCTGGGGTTCACAGGCTAAGACAGAGAACAGGAATTGAATCCCCGTTTTGAAGGTGAGGGAACTGAGGCACAGAGACGTTAAGTGACTTGCCCATGGTCACACAGCAGGCAGTGCTCAGAACCAGGATTAGAACGCTGGTCCTTTGACTTCCAGGCTCTCGCTCTTTCCACTAAGCCATGCTGCTTCTCAGTGATAATAACAATATTAATGGTATGATATAATACTAATATTGTTAGTGTTAGTGTTAGTCTTATTGTATTTACTAAGTGATTCCTATGTGCCAAGCACTGTGCTAATAATAACAATGACCATGGTAGTTGATAAGTGCTTACTGTGTCCCAAACACTGTTCTAAGTGCTGGGACAGATACAAATTAATCACTTTGGACAACAGCCCCTGTCCCACATGGGGTTCATTCATTCATTCATTCAATCGTATTTATTGAGCGCTTACTGTGTGCAGAGCACTGCACTAAGCGCTTGGGAAGTCCAAGTTGGCAACATGCAGAGACGGTCCCTACCCAACAGTGGGCTCACAGTCTAGAAGGGGGAGACAGAGAACAAAAACAAAACATATTAACAAAATAAAATAAATAGAATATGTACAAGTAAAATAAAACAATAAATAGAGTAATAAATACATAAAAACATGTGTACAGGTTCACACACTTAATCCCCATTTTACAGGTGAGGGAACTGAGGCCCAGAAAAGTGAAGTGACTTGCCCAGGGTAACAGAGCAGACATGTGGCAGAGCTGGGATTAGGAGTCAGAAAGACTCCACGAAGCCACAGCACTAGTTCTGGAGTAGATGAAATTTGATCAGACACAATCTCCGTCGCATGTGGGACGCACACGCTAAAGGGAAGGGAGAATCCCGGTTTAATCCCTATTTTACAGATGGGGAATCGGAGGCCCAGATGAGTTGTGACTTGCCCAAAGTCACACAGACAATAAGTAGTGGAGCCAAGACAAAAAACCCAGTTCCCCAGATCTCCTGGACTCTTGCTCTTTTCATTAGGCCACGCTGCTTCTGAACAGCAGAAGCTAGCGAGTTGCCTTTTCGATTCAAGGTATATCCCTTTTGTCGTCTGTCTCCCCTTTCTATACTGTGAGCCCACTGTTGGGTAGGGACCCTCTCTATACATTGCCAACTTGTACTTCCCAAGCGCTTAGTACAGTGCTCTGCACAGAGTAAGCGCTCAATAAATACAACTGACTGACTGAATGAATGAATATACGTTGAAAACTTGTACTTCCCAAGCGCGTAGTACAGTGCTCTGCACACAGTAAGTGCTCAGTACAATTGAATGAATGAATGAATGAATCCCCCCTGCCTTACCTCCTTCCCTTCCCCACAGCACCTGTATATATGTTTGTACATATTCATTGCTCCATTCATTTATTTTACTTGGACATATTTATTCTATTTATTTTATTTGGTTTATATGTTTTGTTTTGTCGTCTGTCTCCCCCTTCTAGACTGTGAGCCCACTGTTGAGTAGGGACCGTCTCTATACGTTGCCAACTTGGACTTCCCAAGTGCTTAGTACAGGGCTCTGCACACAGTAAGCCCTCAATACTCAATCAATCGTATTTATTGAGCGCTTAAATCGCGATAAATACGATTGAGTGAATGAATGAATGAATGAATCCCTGACCAACTTCCTCACACGTGAAGTGATGAGAAAGTACACCAGACTTCCACCTGCCTTCTTGCCATGGGCCTGTGAGGATGTTATTTATTTATTTTACTTGTACATCTCTATCCTATTTATTTTACTTTGTTGGTATGTTTGGTTCTGTTCTCTGTCTCCCCCTTCTAGACTGTGAGCCCACTGTTGGGTAGGGACTGTCTCTATGTGTTGCCAATTTGTACTTCCCAAGCGCTTAGTACAGTGCTCTGCACATAGTAAGTGCTCAATAAATACGATTGATTGATTGATTGATTGATTGATTGATTGATGATTCTGGGATCTAGAGTTGATTAGCGCATGAGACGGGGGGCTTCTCATCGTCCGGGCCTGGCTCCTCTGTTCCCCTCCCTCTTTTATCCAGGCTTGCCAGGCCTGTCAAGGGGCATGGGAAAAAAGGATTCTGGGATTTTTTCAGGTCTCAGAACTCCGGGCGCAGGTGGTGGGAAAAACTTTGAAGTGAGCTCTCCACTGACTCTAGAGCAAGCCGTGCCTTCTTCATCAACGGCTCCTATTAAAACAAAGACTAAGCACCCACTAGAAGGAAAACCAGGCGGGCCTATTTAATTAGGGCAAATGCTCGATATCCCCTCCTTCACGGTAAAACACACCGCCACGTGGGCCCGGAAGGTCTGATTAATTTTAATATGCGCGGTCATGACAAGTGCCTTGAGGGTAAGGGAGTGAAAAAAGACACACACGCACACCACGTTGGGGAAAAAAAAAAACCCTCCAGTCAGCCTGACAAATCGGTCGCTGACAAATGTTGTGTATGTTGCCCAGATTAAAGTGTTACTATTCAGCAAGGGCCTAACCTTTAATACGAGGGACAAGAGGCTTCAGAAACAGGTGGTGAGCTCTTCACTTTCGAATAAATGACATCCCCAAAAGCTGCGGCACATAAGCAGACATAAAGAGCTGGCACGGTCCCCTCATGTATATTTGTAAATTAACAGACGGGGTGAAAGGCTCTTCTGAAAGCGTTCCACGGAGGGAAACAAAAACTCTGCCTCTGTCAGCTCCCGACAGAGACACCGCACCCTCGAGTCGGCTCAGCCCGGGGTTGCGGGTCGTCGAGACCATTTGAGCTGAGGGAGACACGCGGAGGTTCGGACAGTCGTGTCAGAGGGCACGCTTCTGTGACGTCCGTGGGGGGTCCTGAGAAGTGAGGAGCTAATATCCTGATTAGAAAAAGGACGAGTGGTGCTGACTCCACTTCTCTCGCAAAATTGAGATCCACAGCTTGACTGATACGTGATGGCATTTGGGGACCTCCACCGCTGAGAAAGTCACTTCTGTTACTCGAACAGAGGCGAAATTGGAGAACAAAATGGCCATATTCCTTGATGGCCACATTTTCTTCCGCAGGAAGTGTGCTTGGGCCCCTAGATCGAATGGAAACTGCACCGCTTCCAAGACAGAGACACTTGGTGAGAGAATCAGAATGAATCTGTTCAAAGACTCCCCCAGACTCCACCATGGCTATTGGATTAAATGATTCATAATAATAATAATAATAATAACAATGATACTTGTTAATCACTGAGTATGTGCCAAGCACTGTTCTAAGGGCTGTGGTAGATTATCAATGAATCAGGCTGAACACAGTCCCTGTCCCACGTGGGGCTCACACTCTTAATCCCAATTTTATAGATGAGGTAACTGAGGCCCAGAGAAGTTAAGTAAGTACCTTTCCCAGTGTCACACATCAGAAATGTGGTGGATCCGGAATTAGAACCCAGCTCCTTCTGACTCCCAGGCTTGTGCTCTATCCACTAAGCTACTCCGCTTCTCATTATTAGGACAGAAACCGACAAAGAGATGGAAGAAGAAAATACAGAGGTCAAGGAAGAGCCTGGGTTCTAATTCTGGTTCCGCCATTTCCCTTGGGCAAGTCAGTTAACTGCTCTGAGCCTCAGTTTCCTCTTCTGTCAAATAGGGATGAAATACCTTTGAACAAGAGCTGGCAGGGCATCAAAATCTGTTAGCTCTCATCCCATCATCATAGTAATTGCCATCTTTATGAAGCCCTTACTAAGTGCCTATAACCAATCTATCGACGGCAGCTGACTGCATAGTATTCATCATCATTCCATCAGTCATATTTATTGAGCGCTTACTGTGTGCAGGGCACTGTACTAAGCGCTTGGGAAGTACAAGTTGGCAACATATAGAGACGGTCCCTACCCAACAACGGGCTCACAGTCTAGAACGGGGAGACAGACAACAAAACATGTGGAAAGGTGTCAAGTCATCAGAACAAATAGAAATAAAGCTAGATGCACATCATTAACAAAATAAATAGAATAGTAAATAAGAACAAGTAAAATAAATAGAGTGATAAATCTGTACAAACAGATATTCAGGTGCTGTGGGGAGGGGAAGGAGGTAGGGCGGGGGATGGGGAGGAGGAGAGGAAAAAGGGGGCTCAGTCTGCAGAGCACTGCATGCAGCATTAGTGAGCGTATAATACAACAGAGTTGGTAGACATGTTTCCTTGCTCACACTGAGTTTTTATGCAAGAGGGAGAGACAGACATTAAACAGATCTGTACGTAAATGCTGTGGGGCTGAAGGTGGGGGGAATAAAGAGCATAGATCCAAGTGCATAGGCAACGCACAAGACCTTTTGAGGAGATGCAATATCATTCCACCACCCAGCCCCGCAGCCCTTATGTCCAAATCTGTACTTTATTTCTATTCATGTCTGTCTCCCCCTCCAGACTGTAAGCTCACTGTGGGCAGGGAATGTGTCTGATTACTGTTCTATCCTACCCTTCCAAGCACTTAGTACGGCACTCTGTACACAGGTAAGTGCTCAATAAATACGACTGACTGATCGGTTTTAAGAAGGCTTTGAAGTTGGGAAGAGTGGGCGTCTGTCCTATATGAGGAGGGAGGATGTTCCAGGCCAGGGGGAGGAAGTGGGCGAAAGGTCAGTGGAGAGACAGACGAGACTGAGGTACGGTGAATGGGTTGACATGATGTGCTGGGGGAGATGTACACAGTTGCTTTCTCACAAGTGGTTCGCAATCTAAGGTGATTTGGGGCAGGAATGGGTCTGCTGCTATAGCGTACTCTCCCAAGTGCTTAGTACAGTGCTCTGCACACAGTAGGTGCTCAGTAAATTTGATTGAATGAATAAATGAATGAACGAGAAGGGAGAGCGGATATTTTATCTCCCATTAAGCAGCTGAGGAAATACAGGCTTGAAGCGGTTGAGTGATTTGGTCACACACTAGGCAAAATGGTGGTCAGAGGATTAGAACTTAGGTCTCCTGACTGACAATCCTGTGCTCTTTTCACCAGGCCATGCTGCTTCTCAGCACACAACTTCATTTCTAAAGAACAATTAGGCTTGGCCGCCTTATGGGGTTTCAGTAACTCGCTTTTTTCCCTCATCGTTTCTGTGAGGGTGCATTTTCTGATGGTGTTGTCTTTGAAAAGAGGCCACGGAGGCGTCGGAGTTAGACGGTGCCCTGCTCTTCGAGAAGAAACCTATTTTCTGATGACAGGTTGCACAGAGGAATAAGAGACCATGTTGCTCTCAGAGTGGGAGAGTGAGGGAACAAAACTTAAAAGTGTTCCATTGAAAAGTGCCCTTATTTGTCCTTCAAGAGAAATGCATTTACAAAGCTTCTCTAACGTGCACTTTGTCAAAAGGACAGTGAGTAACCAAACAAAAGAAACTCAATCCTCTGCCAATTAGACTATCCTTAGGCTTTTCCTCTGGATTTGTTCACTTTCTATTTTTCCCACTTCATCAGATGCCATTTCTAACAAGAGCCTGCATTTCAAAGGGTTCCTGTTTGTTGCCCGAATGATGGGGGATACTTTGGAATTCATTGTCTAAGAATGTTGGCCTTTTGAGTTTTTCCTCCCAAGAAATGATGATGAAAACTCCCATTCTAATTTGATCAAACTTACTTCAAGCCTCTTTTGAATCCACTAGAATTTGTCGAGGTGACGGGAGATCAACCAAAATAGCTGACATTTCTACTTCACAAGAACGGAAGGCATGATATGGTTTATACTGTGATTTAGATGTCAAACACAAATTGCTTCAAAGGGTTCTTCTCACGCTCTTGAGAGACAGTCTTATGCACCATGAGTCCGTCTTGGCTCCAGAATGACCTCACTTGGTATTGAACACAGCAACGGTGGAGAAAAGGAGGGTGAGCAATTCTACCAATCAATCAATCAATCAGTGGTATTTATTACTCCATATGCAGAACACTGTATTAAGCACTTGGCTAAGTACATAGAGAAGCAGTGTGGGCCAGTGAATCAGGCCTGGGAATCAGAAGGATGTGGGTTATAATCTCAGCTCTGCCACTTGTCTTCTGTGAGACCTTGTCTAAGTTGCTTCAATTCTCTGTGCCTCAGTTACCTTATCGGGAAAATGGGGATTAAGACTGTGAACTCCACATGGGACAGGGACTGTGCCCAACCAAATTTGCTTGCATCGACCCCAAACACTCTATTTATTTTATACTCTATTTTATTTATACATATTTACTATATTGATTTTATTAATGATGTGCATATAGCTAACTCTGATGGTATTGACACCTATCTATTTGTTTTGTTTTGTTGTCTGTCTCCCCCTTCTAGATGGTGAGCTCATCTCTATATGTTGCCGATTGGTACTTCCCAAGCGCTTAGTACAGTGCTCTGCACACAAGTGAGCGCTCAATAAATACAGTTGAATGAATGAATGAATGAATGAACAGTGTCTGGCATGGAGTAAGCTCTCAGCAAATACCACAATGATTATTACTGCTATTATTATTACTTGGGAGAATACAATATATCAGAGTGGATATGCATGTTCCCAATCCATAATGAGCTTCCAGTCTAAAGACTGTAATTCCTGATTTCTAGTCCTAGATTTCAGGATTTCCATCATGTGCCCTAAGAAGCCAAATAATCTTAATAGAGATTTATTAATTCAGATTATTGTTAAGACATCATTACATTACATAGTGGTATCTTATTGATATTGATAATACTAATGATAATGACAATAAATTTATATATGTGAATAATAATGATGATAATAATGATGGTATTTGTTAAGCACTTATTATGTGCCAAATATTCATTCAATCATATTTATTGAGCGCTTACTGTATGCAGATCACTGTACTAAGCGCTTGGGAAGTAAAAGTTGGCAACATATAGAGATGGTCCCTACCCAACAGTGGGCTCACAGTCTAGAATACTGTTTTAAACATTGGGGTAGATACAAGGCCATCGGTTTGTCCCACGTGGGGCTCACAGTCTTAATCCCCATTTTACAGATGAGGTAACTGAGGCACAGAGAAGTTTAAGTGACTTGACCAAAGTCACCCAGCTGGTAAGTGGCAGAGCACTCTGCCACGCCCATGTGCTTTCCACTAAGTCAAACTACTTCCCTGTTAGATTTGTAAATGATTTTATGTCACAATGCCGTGTAGAGTGTCAGCTCTTTGCATGCAAGGTTCAGAATTTAAACTCCTTCTGGGCAGGGCTCCTGTCTGCCAAACTTATCATTTTAGTGGTTTGCATGCAGTAAGCTCTTATCAATAAATAATCAATAAACACTACTGATTGACCGATTGACCATTTTGCTTGTATTTTCCTAACTTTCTCATTTCAGTCCTACTAGGTTGAAAGTCCCCTCTCAGGATCGCACCTGCAGATTTTCCAGTTCTCTACCAGTCTCGACTATGGGAAGGAGAGTCAAGCAGAGACATTTCTAGACTGTGAGCCCACTGTTGGGTAGGGACTGCCTTTATATGTTGCCAACTTGTACTTCCCAAGCGCTTAGTACAGTGCTCTGCACACAGTAAGCGCTCAATAAATACGATTGATTGATTGATTCCCACGGCTTCAACTATCATCTCTACGCTGATGACACCCAGATCTACATCTCTGCCCCTGCTCTCTCCCCCTCTCTCCAGGCTCGCATCTCCTCCTGCCTTCAGGACATCTCCATTTGGATGTCTGCCCGCCACCTAAAGCTCAACATGTCGAAGACTGAACTCCTTGTCTTCCCTCCCAAACCTTGTCCTCTCCCTGACTTTCCCATCTCTGTTGACGGCACTACCATCCTTCCCGTCTCACAAGCCCGCAACCTTGGTGTCATCCTCAACTCCGCTCTCTCATTCACCCCTCACATCCAAGCCGTGACCAAAACCTGCCGGTCTCACATCTGCAACATTGCCAAGCTCCGCCCTTTCCTCTCCATCCCAACCGCTACCCTGCTCATTCAAGCTCTCATCCTATCCCGTCTGGACTACTGCATCAGCCTTCTCTCTGATCTCCCATTCTCATGTCTCTCTCCACTTCAATCCATACTTCATGCTGCTGCCCGGATTATCTTTGTCCAGAAATGCTCTGGGCATATCACTCCCCTCCTCAAAAATCTCCAGTGGCTACCAATCAATCTGCGCATCAGGCAGAAACTCCTCACCCTGGGCTTCAAGGCTGTCCATCACCTCACCTCCTCCTACCTCCCCTCCCTTCTCTCCTTCTCCAGCCCAGCCCGCACCCTCCGCTCCTCCACCGCTGATCTCCTCACCGTACCTCGCTCTTGCCTGTCCCACCTTCGACCCCTGGCCCACGTCATCCCCCGGGCCTGGAATGCCCTCCCTCTGCCCATCCGCCAAGCTAGCTCTCTTCCTCCCTTCCAGGCCCTGCTGAGAGCTCACCTCCTCCAGGAGGCCTTCCCACACTGAGCCCCTTCCTTCCTCTCCCCCTCGTCCCCCTCTCCATCCCCCCATCTTACCTCCTTCCCTTCCCCACAGCACCTGTACATATGTATATATGTTTGTACATATTTATTACTCTATTTATTTATTTATTTTATTTGTACATATCCATTCTATTTATTTTATTTTGTTAGTATGTTTGGTTTTGTTCTCTGTCTCCCCCTTTTAGACTGTGAGCCCACTGTTGGGTAGGGACTGTCTCTATATGTTGCCAATTTGTACTTCCCAAGTGCTTAGTACAGTGCTCTGCACATAGTAAGCACTCAATAAATATGATTGATGATGATGATGATTGATTGATTGATTTCCATTCCTAGCTTGGGCAGTAGCTAGCGAGTGGAAGTCAAAACTCCCCTGTGCTGGGCAACAGCGACATGGGAGATAGTCGAAATTGGAGACTTCTCTGCATGGAAGGAAGACACCACTTCCGTATTTTTCCCAAGAAAACCTATGGATCCACTACCGGAACAATTACAGATGGACATGGGGCATTCTGGGAGCAATGTGTCCATGGTGTTGCTATGGGTCGGAGACAACTCAAGACAACACAAATTTTGTGTCAAGACAAGACTGTAAGTTCCTTGAGGGCAGGGGTTGTGTTGACTTGCTCTTTTGTATTCTGCCAACCCGTCTAGTGCTCTGCACACAGTAAATACTTAATGAAATACCATTGACTGATAAATGTCTTGAATAACTCTGCCATCCTCCCTTTCTCATGTTGCAGAAGGAAATTTCAAGTTGCCTAAAGGGCCTGGGAGTCAGAAGGACCCGAGTTTTAATCCCAGCTCTGCCACTTGTCTGCTGGGTGACCTTGGTCAAGTCACTTAACTTTCATTCATTCATTCAATCGTATTTATTGAGAGCTTACTGTGTGCAGAGCACTGAACTAAGGACTTGGAAAGTACAATTCTCTGTGCCTAAACCCCATCACCTACAAAATGGAGATTCAATACCTGTGCTCTCTCCTTCTCTGACTGGGAAACCCATGTGGGAGCACTTAGTACAGTGCTTGACATCTAGTAAGTATTTAATGAATGCCACAGTTATTGTTATTATCATTATGTTCAATCTACTGGCAATTCCTGCCTTGCACATAGCAAGTGCTTAATAAATGCCATTAAAAAAAAAATTCCTGTCAGTTATTGCTGCATATCTCCAGGCTCTTTATCTGCCCCCATTCTAATGCAAAGCCATTTCATATAATAATAATGCTGGTATTTGTTGAGCGCTTACTATATGCCAAGCACTGTTCTAAGCGCTGGGGTAGATACAAGGTAATCAGGTTGTCCCATGTGGGGCTCACAGTCTTCATCCCCATTTTACAGATGAGGGAACTGAGGCCCAGAGAATTAAAGTGATTTGCCCTAGGTCACAGAGCTGACAAGTGGCAGAGCAGGATTAGAACTCATGACCTCTGGCTCCCCAGCTCATGCTCTTTCCACTGAGCCATGCTGCTTCTCTAATAATAATAATAATAACAATAATAATAATAATGACATTTATTCGGCACTTACTATGTGCAAAACACTGTTCTAAGCACTGGCGAGGTTACAAGGTGATCAGGTTGTCCCACGGGGGCTCAAAGTCTTAATCCCCATTTTACAGATAAGGTAACTGAGGACCAGCACAGCTAGACTATTGTATCAGCTTTCTTGTTGTTCTTGCTCTTAGCCTCTCTACCTCAATATGGTATTGGATTCTTATTTGGCAGATGAGGGAACTGAGGAACAGAGAAGTTAAGTGAATTGCCCAACATCACAGAGCAGGTAGAGTGGTAGAGCTGGGATTAGAATTCAGGTCCTTTAACTCCCAGGCCTATGCTCTTTCCATTAGGCCATGGTGTTTCTCTATTCTTTTTTTTTTTTTAATGGCATTTGTTAGGCACTCTCTATAGACCAGGCATAGTACTAAGCTCTGGCGGACATATGAGCAGGTTGAACACAGTCCCTGTGTCCCCCTTGGGCTCACAGTCTTCATCCCCATCATATAGATGTGGGAATTGAGGAACAGAGAGGTCACCTGACTTGCCCAAGACTGCACAGCAGGTCAGTAGCTGAGCCAGGATTAGAACCCAGGTCCTTCTGATTTCTAGACCAAAGCTCTATCCACTAGGCCTCACTGCTGCTCTTCCCGCCACTCTTTCTTAGTCCTTCCAAGCCAAACCTCTAGTTGCTCTTCAACTTTGAATTTCCTGCCTCGTTCCCCTTCAGTCATTGTTTCCCTATGCTGGAACCTCCCTCTCTTCTCATAGTCCCGAAACTCTTCCCACATTCAAAGCCCTCCTAAAATTCCACCTTTTCCAAAATGGCTTCTCTGATTCATTTCCTAGCAACTAAAGCCATATGAACCCATATGAACCCATCAGCCAGCTACAGCAATTTATGAATTTACTTTTTTCCATGCTCGGCACTCAGTATATATATATGTACTTCCCAAGCGCTTAGTACAGTGCTCTGCACACAGTAAGCACTCAATAAATATGATTAAATGAATGAATATAGAGATTGAATGAATGAAATAGTATAGATAGATATAGATATTGATATGCATGTCCATATCTATATCTTATAGATATCTATAGACAGATAGATCTTATGTAGATATAAATATGCATATCTATATCTATCTATATCTCATAGATATCTATAGATAGATGCATATCTATATGCATATCTATATCTACCTATATGTTATAGATATCTATAGATTGATATCTATACCTTATAGATATAGATAGATATACATAAGATATCTATATCTATCTATATCTTATAGATACCTATAGATAGATATCTATCTATATCTATCTATATCTTATAGATACCTATAGATAGGTAGATATCTATATCTTATAGATATAGATGTAGATATAGATATGCATATCTATCCATATCTATAGCTATAAAAGATAGATATAGGTATATATATATAAAATATTATGGTACTTGTTAAGTTCTTACTATATGCCAAGCACTGAACTAAGTGCTAGGGTAAATACAAGATTCATTCATTCTTTTGCATTTTATTGATCATTTACTGTGTGCAGAGCACTGTGCTAAGCAGTTGGGAGAGTACAATAGAACAATAAATAGACACATTCTCTGTCCACAGCAGTCTAGATGGGGAGAAGAATATAGTCAGGTTGGACATGATCCCTAGCCCATGTGGGGCTCATAATCTCAACCCCCATTTTTCAGATGGGGTAACTGAGGCTTAGAGAAATGAAGAGACTTGCCCAAGGTCGTAAAGCAGACAGTGGCGGAGCTGGGATTAGAACCCATGACCTTCTGATCAGGGCTGTGCTCTATCCACTAAATCACGCATCAGGCAAGTGGCAGAGCCGGAATTAGAACCCAGGCCCTCTGTCTCCCAGGCCTCTGACCTGCGCGTTAGGCCTTGCCGCTTCTAAGAAACAGAGAATCTCCCAGGAACCCAAATTTATTATTTTTAAAGTGAAGGGTAACCATTGTGAAAATTTCCAAATTTAGGGAGGCAGCAAGGTCTTGGGGAAGGAGCACAGGTCTGGGAGACAGAGGATGTGGATTCTAATCCGGTCTCTGCCACTTGTCAGCTGTGTGACCTCAGCCAAGCCACTTCACTTAATAAAAATAATAATAATGATGGCATTTATTAAGCACTTACTATGTGCAAAGCACTGTTCTAAGCGCTGGGGAGGTTACAAGGTGATCAGGTTGCCCCACAGGGGGCTTACATTATTAATCCCCATTTTACTGTTGAGGTAACTGAGGAGGCACGGAGAAGTTAAGTGACTTGCCCAAAGTCACACAGCTGACAATTGGCAGAGCTGGGATTTGAACCCATGACCGCTGACTCCAAAGCCCGGGCTCTTTCCACTGAGCCATGCTGCTTCTCCACTTCTCTGGGCCTCAGTTTCTTCACCTGTGAAATGGGGATTAATGTGGGACAGGGACTGCATCCCACCCAATTATGATGTTTCCACCCCAGAGTTTAGTACAGTGCCTGGCACATAGTAAGCACTTAACAAATACCACAATTATTATTATTATTATTATTCCAGGAGGAAAACATTAAATAACCATACCTGAGAATGCAAACAACAAAATAAACTTGGTGGAGACTGGCTGATCTTCTAGACAACATTATTCTCTACTTCAGTCTTTTAATTATTTTGGCAACCCAGGAATGAGAATGAAAATATTTGGCTCCGATCTTATTGATTGTGCCAAAGGAGCTAAGTGGTGGGTTATTTTTTGCTTGTTTGCTGTCATGAACTTGTGTCAAATCCAATGGCTTCGAAGAGATTTACATTTCATTTCTCAGAGGAAGAGAATAGACAGACAGCCTCTGCCATCCTCTGATGCCTAAAGAAAACAGAAAAGAATCCCCGTATCTCATTCCCCTGATGATTTTAGTGGCCAAAGGTATCTTGCAGTCATTGGAAACCTGAAGGGGACAACTTGAGGTCTGTCAGAGTGTATTAAGACTTCTCCAAAACCACTCCATTATCTTCATTATTGTACACCAGAAATAAAAAGGGACTGATTTCTTCTGAAGCCCATTGGAAGCGCGGGGTTGCTTCATGGAAAATAACACGGTGTGACTTTTGTAATGGGTTTATGCCTCCGGGGCCCGAGTGATAAAGCAGTGAGAAGAATTTTCTGCAGAATTTAGGAATAAAAAATGCCCAGTGCATTAGTGATTACTAAAATTCCGGGCATTTCACAGGACAAATAACCTCATCTTTTCATGCACAAGCAACTTACTTCCCGGATCAAAAATAGGGTGAAATTAAGGGGATGGTGTCACGGGGGAGAGCTCGGGAACTATAAGGAAGCCGTAGCAATCAATCTATTAAATAACCAATAAGATTATTACAAGAAGAGCTTTTAATAAGAAGAATAATTGGGCTATCTGTTAAGCACTTGCTATATTCCAGGCACTGTTCTAAGAGCTGGGGTGGATAGAGGCAAATCGGGTTGGATGCAGTCCCTAAATTGACGCATTTATTAAGCACTTACTATGTGCAAAGTAGTGTTCTAAGCACTGGGGAGGTTACAAGGTGATCATGTTGTACCACGGGGGGCTCCGTCTTAATCCTCATTTTACAGATGAGGTAACTGAGGCACAGAGAAGTTAAGTGACTTGCCTAAGTCACACAGCTGACAGTTGGCGGAGTCAGGATTTGAACCCATGACCTCTGACTCCAAAGCCCATGCTCTTTCCACTGAGCCACATTGCCTCAGACCACTATTCTAAGGTCTTAGGAGAGTACAATAGAATAAAAGTATCCAAACGCTAACCATTGTCCTGCCTTAATTACTACATCAGCCTCCCTGATGTAATGTAATTTATTTATTTCTATTAAAGTCTGTGTCCCCGCCTAGCCTGTAAATTCGCCGTGGGCAGGGAATGTGTCTGTTTTATTGTTGTGTTGTGCTCTCCCAAACGCTTAGTACAGTGTTTTGCCCACACTAAGCGCTCAATAAATACAACTGACTGATGATTGACTGACTGACTGGTTCCCTGCTGATGGAGGTGGCCGCTCCCACCCTGCCATCGAGATTGGTTTTCAAAATCATTGCTCTGTGCATGTATCCACAGGCTTCCAAAATCCCCGATAGTGGTCCATCCATTTCTGCGTCAAACAGAAATTCCTCTGCCAGCTGGCCCTTTCCTATCTTACCTTACTGATGCCTTACTACAACCCAGCTCGCATGGTTCATTTTTCAAGTCCCAACCTAGAGAAGCAGTGTGCTCTAATGGATAGAGCACAAGCCTGGGAGTGAGAAGGACCTGGGTTCTAATCCCAGCTCTGCCACTTGTGCTGCTGTGTGACCTAGGACCAGTCACTTCACGTCTCTGGGTCTCAGTTACCTCATCTGTAAAATGGGGATTAAGACTTGTGATCCCTATGCGGGATAAGTGCTGAGTCCAACCCGATCATCATATATCTACGCCTAGTACTTATTACAGTGAGTGACAATAGAGTGAGTACTTAACAAATACCATAAAAAAACCCAAAACAAAAAAAAGACTTACTATATCTCTATCCCATTCTCTCTTGCCTTGACTTATGCAAGTCATCTTCCCTGCCGAGAGCTTCACCCCCTTTCATAACTGACAGACCTCCTACTCTCCCTAATGTCAAAGCCTGACAAAAATCACACCTTCTCCAAGAAGCCTTCCCTGCCTAACTTCTAATTTCCCCACTCTATCCTCCATCCCTTAATAATGATATTAATAATTATGGTATTTGTTTAGTGCTTACCAAGCACTGGGGTGTATACAAACAAATCAGGTTGGACACAGTCCCTTGTCCTACATGGGGCTCACAGTCCCAATCCCCATTTTACACATGAGGGAACTGAGGCACAGAGAAGTAAAGCGACTGGCCCAAGGTAACACAGCAGAAAAGTGGCGGAGCTGGGATTAGAACCCATGATTTTCTGACTCTCAGGCCTGGGTTTTATCCATTCTGCCATGCTCATTCATTTATTCATTCAATCATATTTATTGAGCACTTACTGCGTGCAGAGCACTACACTAAGCGCTTGGGAAGTACAAGTTGGCGAACATATAGAGACGATCCCTACCAAACAACGGGCTCACAGTCTAGTGCCCATATCTTTGACATTGCGATACTTTCCTTATCTCCACAACCCTTCCGTCCATATCCTTATAGACTGCTGCTTCCATTTTCTGTAATTTATTTTAATTTTGTCTCCCACATTAGATTGCAAACTCCTTCAAGGCAGGGAAAATGTCTAAAAGTCTATTGTACTGAACTTTCTCAATCATTTATTTCATTGCTTTGCACACATCCTGTAAAATGTAAGCTTGTCGTGCAAAGGAAAGTGTCTACCAGCTCAGTGGTATTCTACTTTCCCAAGTTCTGCAACTTGTATTAATAAACACTCAATAAATACCCACTGACTGATTGATCGATTGATCCGATTGCAATCTAGTGAACTTTCCCAAGCACTCAGTACAGTGTTCTGCACACAGTAAGCACTCAGTAAATATGACTGATTGATTGAGGGAGGCAGGCATTAAAATAAATTGCAGCTGGGGAAGCAAAAATATAAAGCTTTGTGCATAGGTATTGTAGAGTTTGGGGCTAGTGAGTACTTAGTATAACCTCAGTAATTCTAAATTAAAGTGAGAAGATGTTGTGTGTGTGTTCAAAAAAAACCTAGAAGAACACTTCAAAGTGGAATCCAAGCTGCATGTGAAGGAGAACATCTAACCTTAGAAAATTTCTACCAATTGAGCACATTGTTTCATTTTTTTAGCCTTCACTCTTCCTCAGAAAAAGGTATGTCACAAAGTAATAATCTCCATCTTTGATTCCCCCAAAGAACATATCATTCAAACAACATGTTCTAACCCTCCTGTCAATGGAAAACCTCAGCTTTGAGACTGTGTCACAGATTTTCCTCAGCAAAATAACGGCTTCAAATGCTTGACCACTGCCATGCTCCCTGCCTTACCAAAATTTGTGACTTCAGAATTATCCTCAACTCATCTCTCTCCTTCAATCCACCTGTTTGATCCGTCACCAAATCCCATTGTTTCTACCTTTGCAAAGGTTCTAGAATCCACCCTTTCCTCTCCCTCCAAGCTGCTACCATGCCGATCAATCAGCAATCCATCAATCGCAGTGATGGAACACTTACTGTGTGCCGAGCACTATACTAAGTGCTTGATTTCAGCACTTATTATGGCCCGCCTCGATCACCACATCAGCCTTCACGTTAACCTCCCTGCCTCTCCCCACTCCAGTCCATATTTCAGTCTGTCGTTCCGATCATTTTCCTGGAAAAGCGCTTAGTCTGCATCTTCTCATGATGATGATGATGATGGCATTTGTTAAGTGCTTACTATGTGCAAAGCACTGTTCTAAGCGCTGGGGGAGGTTACAAGGTGATCAAGTTGTCCCACAGGGGGCTCACAGTTTTAATCCCCATTTCACAGCTGAGGTAACTGAGGCACAGAGAAGTGAAGTGACTTGCCCAAAGTCACACAGCTGACAGTTGGCAGAGCCGGGATTTGAACCCATGATCTCTGACTCCAAAGCCCGTGCTCTGTCCACTGAGCCACGCTGCTTCTCCAATATGATTCCAATATCTCCAGTGGTTTCCCATTTTCCCCTTACACCCACCTGCTTGTGCTTTGCGGGGACTTCCAATCTGCTTTTATGTGGCCAGTTCCGCTACTGAAAAATCCATCAACTCCTCAAGGGAGAAGGTTGGCGGTTCATTCTGTGAGCACGGTCATCGATGAAAGCTTCGATATTCTCTAATTAGAATGGCTAAGGCTCAAGGTTGCTGGAACTCTCCGTATCCTAATCTACCCCACGTTCTTCCTTTTGATCCTTAAATGGATTTCCAGACCTGTACCCTATTGAGCCAGATTTTCCCTGTAGAGAAACTATCCCCTGGGAGTAAGTTATGGACTTCCAGAATCTACATTTCTTCTACCCCACCCTCAGCCTCACAGAACTTATTTGAATAGGTTTCTATGCCACCATTTCCCCTATCTGGGATTGATTTTTATCTGTCTCCCTATCTGAGCTTCTTAGGGAAAGGACTGTTTCTAACACTCTCTTATACTGTGTACTCTCCCAGTGCTTAGTTCAGTTCTCTGCTTGCCGTAAGTCCACAATAAATACCATTAATTGATCAATCAACTTCGACCACTGGGATCGTATTCAAACTATTTCCTAGGAAAATGTGATATGGTATACCACGATATTGTCTTGCTGACCCTTAAAATGTGATTTTATCGGACAATGATGGCATATTTCAACATTCTACAATTTTATTCCCATGTTACTGAGCCTAAAAACTGTATTTAACTTACCAAGGATTAGTGGTAACACATGAGTGAATTATTTAGCCATTTTTCTAGACGTGGCTTCCCTATATAATAACTGTGGTTTTAGTTAAGCACTTGCTATGTGCCAGGTACTGTACTAGTAGGGTTGGACACAGTTCCTGTCCCATGTGGGGCTCACAGTCTTAATCCCCATTTTACAGATGAGGGAACTGAGGCCCACAGAAGTGAAGTGACTTATCCAAGGCCGCACAGCAGAGAAGGCTATGTCTTGGTGCACCTTCTAGGGTAATTTAGAGTAAGGATTAGGCAATCTCTGAGATTGGAAATGCATTCCGCAAGTGGATTGAGTATCTCTAATTTAGTTAATCACTTAATAAATGATTAACATTTCAGCAATCTAAAATTAATGATAATCATAATGGTACTTGCTAAGCCCTTCTTACTACGAGCCAAGCACTCTTCTAAGCACTGGGGTAGATATAACTTAATTAGGTTAATTAGAGAAGCAGCACAGTGTAGTGAATAAATCCAAGGCTTGGGAGTCAGAAGGACCGGGGTTCTAATCCCGGCTCTGCCACTTACCTGCTGTGTGACCTTGGGCAAGTCACCCCACTTCTCTGGGCCTCAGTTTCCTCGTCTATGAAGTGGGGATAAAGATGGTGAGCCCAATGTGGGACAGGAGCTATAGCCAACCCAATGTCCTCATAACCACCCAGCCCTTGGTACAATGCCTGGCACATAGTAAGCACTTAACAAATACTCTAATTGCTATGATTATTAGCTTAGACAAAGCCCCTTACATGGGGCTCACACTCTCCATCCCCATTTTAAAGATGAGGTATCTGAGGCCCAGAGACGTGGAGTGACTTGTCCAAGGTCACAAAGCAGACTCATGGCAGAGTCCGTATTAGAACCCGGGTCCTTCTAATTCCCGGGCCCTTGTTCTAACCATTAAACCACACTGCTTATGCAAAGGGAACGAAAAAAATGGCACCTGAATTTTTCTTCTAGGCTCACCTTTACACGGCTATGCTGGGTGGGTCATGTGATGAGAATCCAAGACAGTGGTGATCCAAACTGCTGCTCTATCAAGAGCTGAATTTGGGAAACACAAAGCCAGGAGAGCAGAGGAATTGTTCTACATTTTGGAAATCCGACGAGGCTTAGTGAATAGACCATCAGCCTGGGAGTCAAAAGGACCTGGGTTTTAATCCCAGCTATGCCACTTATCTGCTGTGTGACTTTGCCCAAGTCACATCACTTCTCTGGACTTCAGTAACCTCATCTGTAAAATGGGGATTAAGAGTGTGAGCCCAATGTGGGAAAGGGACTGAATCCAATCTGATTAATTTGTGTCTACCCCAGCGCTTAGAACAGTTCTTGGAACATAGTAAGCGCTTAACCAGTACTATTATTCATTCAGTCAATTGTACTTATTAAGCACTTACCATATGCAGAGCACTGTACTAAGGGCTGGGGAAAGTACAATACAACAATAAACGGACACATTCCCTGCCCACGATGAGCTAAGTATTATTATTAACAGAAGCAGTGTGGCTCAGTGGGAAGAGCCCGGGCTTTGGAGTCAGAGGTCATGGGTTCAAATTCCGACTCCACCACAAGTCTGCTGTGTGACCTTGGGCAAGTCACTTAACTTCTCTGAGCCTCAGTTACCCCATCTGTGAAAATGGGGATTAAGACTGTGAGCCCTATGTGGGACAACTTGATCACATTGTATCCCCCCCAGCGCTTAGAACAGTGCTTTGCACGTAGTAAGTGCTTAACAAATGCCATGATTATTATTATTATTATTCTGAGGACATGGTAAAAGAAAACCTCTGACCACATTGCATTCTCCGAGGAATTCTGGGAGCCAGTGGCTGATTCATTCATTCGTATTTACTGAGCACTTACTGTGTGCAGAGCACTGTACTAAGTGCTTGGGACTGATGACAGACCACCACTACCCTCAAGGAATGAAAGATTTTCTTTGACTAAAAGCTTAATCATTTAATCAATAGTATTTATTGAGCACTTACTGTGTGTAGAGCACTTGGGAGATTACAATATGACAGAGTTGGTAGACATAATCCCTGCCCACTACAAACTGACAGTCTTGAGAGGGAGACAGACATTAATATAAATAAGCAAATTACAGATGTGTACAAAAGTACTGCAGGGCTGGGTTGGAGGCTGAATAAAGGGAACAAATCAGGGTGACTTAGAAGGGGGTGGGAGAAGAGGAAAGGGGGGGCGCTTAGTCATGGAAAGCCTCTTGGAGGAAACGGGCCTTCGGTAAGTCTTTGAAGCAAGGTGGGAGAGCCATTGTCTGTTGGATTTGAGGAGGGAGGGCATCCCAGGCCAGAGGGAGGATGTGAGCGAGAGGTTGGAAGTGAAATAGACGAGATTGAGGTACAGCGAGAAGGTGAGCATTTAAAGAAGTGAAGTGTGTGGGCTGGGACTTGTTAGGAGAGGTGAGGAGGGAAAACTTTCATATGTGGGTTCTGCACTGGCCTATTTAGCAACATGCACTCATACATGAATAGTTATTCATGTGTGTGTGAAAGTGCATACACACACACACCCTCATACTATTCATTGTTCTCATCATGTACTGCTTGTCTACTGAGTCCTTAGATTGGGAATGATGATGAAGATGATGATAATGGTATTTGTTAAGCACTTACTATGTGCCAAGCACTCTGCCCCTGCTCTCTCTCCCTCCCTCCAGGCTCGCATCTCCTCCTGCCTTCAGGACATCTCCATCTGGATGTCTGCCCACCACCTAAAACTCAACATGTCCAAGACTGAACTCCTTGTCTTCCCTCCCAAACCCTGCCCTCTCCCTGACTTTCCCATCACTGTTGACGGCACTACCATCCTTCCCGTCTCACAGGCCCGCAACCTTGATGTCATCCTCGACTCCGCTCTCTCGTTCACCCCTCACATCCAAGCCGTCACCAAAACCTGCCGGTCTCACCTCTGCAACATTGCCAAGATCCACCCTTTCCTCTCCATCCAAACCGCTACCCTGCTCATTCAAGCTCTCATTCTATCACATCTGGATTACTGTATCAGCCTCCTCTCTGATATCCCATTGTCCTGTCTCTCCCCACTTCAATCCATACTTCACACCGCTGCCCAGATTGTCTTTGTCCAGAAATGCTCTGGGCATGTTACTCCCCTTCTCGAAAATCTCCAGTGGCTACCAATCAACCTAAGCATCAGGCAGAAACTCCTTACCCTTGGCTTCAAGGCTGTCCATCACCTCTCCCCCTCCTACCTCACCTCCCTTCTCTCATTCTCCAACCCAGCCCGCACCCTCCGCTCCTCTGCCGCTAATCTCCTCACCGTGCCTTGTTATCGACTGTCCCGCCGTCGACCCCCGGCGCACGTCATCCCCCTGGCCTGGAATGCCCTCCCTCCTCACATCTGCTAAGCTAGCTCTCTTCCTCCCTACAAGGCCCTACTGAGAGCTCACCACCTCCAAGAGGCCTTCCCAGACTGAGCCCCCTCCTTCCTCTCCCCCTCCTCCGCCTCCCCATCCCCTCCGCCTTACCTCCTTCCCCTCCTCACAGCACCTATATATATATATATATATATATATATGTTTGTATGTATTTATTACTCTATTTATTTATTTTATTTGTACATATTTATTCTATTTATTTTATTTTGTTAATATGTTTTGTTTTGTTGTCTGTCTCCCCCTTCTAGACTGTGAGCCCACTGTTGGGTAGGAACCGTCTCTATATGTTGCCAACTTGTACTTCCCAAGCACTTAGTACAGTGCTCTGCAAACAGTCAGCGCTCAATAAATATGATTGAATGAATGAAGTCATCAGAATAAATAGAAGTAAAGCTAGATGCACATC
The DNA here is from genome assembly GCF_015852505.1 of Tachyglossus aculeatus. Taxonomy (NCBI): domain Eukaryota; kingdom Metazoa; phylum Chordata; class Mammalia; order Monotremata; family Tachyglossidae; genus Tachyglossus; species Tachyglossus aculeatus. The sequence continues at coordinate 168,250,603 of NC_052067.1, read as the reverse complement.
CTTAACAAAATAAATAGACTAGTACAAGTAAAATAAATAGAGTAATAAATCTGTACAAACATATATACAGGTGCTGTGGGGAGGGGAAGGAGGTAGGGTGGGGGGATGAGGAGGGGGAGAGGAAAAAGGGGGCTCAGTCTGGGAAGGCCTCTTCATTGCCATTGCTGCTATATGAATGAGTGCAAGTGTGTACATGCATGGGTGAGGGTCTCTATGTGTTGCCAACTTGTACTTCCCAAGTGCTTAGGACAGTGCTCTGCACACAGTAAGCGCTCAATAAATACGATTGAATGAATGAATGAACGACAGATACATTATCATGACCCTCCAAGAGCTTCAACCTAAAGGAGGAGGTAGAGAAGAGCACTTACAAGTAGATGGAGCAGGAGAAAGAATAATAATTATGGTATTTGCCAAGCACTGTACTTAGCGCTGGGGTGGATACACGTGTGTAACAGGAAGTTGTATCGAGATGTGTAAGTTCTTTGAGGACAAGGATCATGTCTACTGATTCCATTTTGTGCTCCCAAGAGTTTAGTACCATACCTTTCACACAATAAGCCCACAATAAATAATAATAATAATAATTAGCATATCTGTTAAGTGCTTACTATGTGCCAGGCACTGTACTAAGCAGTGGGATGGATACAAGCAAATTAGGTGGGACCCAATCCCTGTTCCTCATGGGGTCCATAGTCTTAATCCCCATCTTACAGATGAGGTCACTGAGGCACAGAGAAGTGAAGTGATTTGCCCAAGGTCATACAGCGAAGTGGTGGAGCTGGGATTAGAATCCATGACCTTCTAACTCCTGTGCTCTAGCCACTATGCCATGCTACTTCCCATAAATAAAAACATTGCTTGACTGATGAAGTAACTGAATAAGTAAATGAATGGACTAACGAATATACCAGTACAAATAGACAAAAGCACATAGTGATGATGAGAGGAACGAACTTAATAAATGCTTAGAGGGTTGTTGGATTGACGGGAAATTTTCTGTTTCTCTTTTATACATTCCAGAGGCTCTTCTTTCAGCACACACACACAAACACTGCTGGAGAAAACACATAAATGATGCCCTTGTGCCAGTTTCAATTTCATTCTAGAATCTTACCTCAGCAACCCTTTTTGTGGGCCACAAGATTCACCTCTCTTTTCTAACTTCTGAATTTTTGTTAGTTTGCTTATGGCAGGGCCAAGGAGGGGAGAATAAGGACGTTTCCATTGAAACCTTTTTTTTCTTCTCATAGGGTAGGAAGCCAAAGCACGAATATGGTGCTCTCATAATGATTTAACTAGGACTTAATGAAATTTTCATCACAACCTGCTGTTCATTTTAATGGCCTTTGGAAGACAATGAAACAATAGCTGGAGGGAGAAAAGACTTTCTGGTGCATACATTTGTGAGCACAACCTTCTCTGGCTCTCAACACCTCCCCCCTCCCACCATGATAGTCTCCAGATCTCATCACAAAGCTGAAGATCTTTTGTTTCGACTGTGTGTTGTTGCTTTAACGAAGCAAAGATCAGGCCCAGACTCTCCATCCGTTCTCAAGTATTTGCTGAATGAAGTTTCCAAAGCTCAAAGCAACCCTCTCTGGGGAGCGATTTCTTCCCTGTCCCAGATAAATCTTTTCCTCTCTTCCTCTATTCCCTGCCATCCTAGAAAGAAACTCCCATCAATCTCCCTTTCCCTTTTATTACTATTAATCCCCATGCTCGGTTTCTGATTTAGGAAAACTTTTCTCTTTGGGGATACACAGATTACTAATCTCCTCAAACGCACAGGATACTATTTGAAAACACTCTTCCAATGTGACACTGAAACATTACTTAATTCATTCATTACATAATTTCTTAAAAGTTATTAAACAAATGTCCATTCCCCATTGTATATGTGTATATATATATATATATATGTATATATGTTTGTACATATTTATTACTCTATTTATTTATTTATTTATTTTACTTGTACATATCTATTCTATTTATTTTATTTTGTTAGTATGTTTGGTTTTGTTCTCTGTCTCCCCCTTTTAGACTGTGAGCCCACTGTTGGGTAGGGGCTGTCTCTATATGTTGCCAACTTGTACTTCCCAAGCGCTTAGTACAGTGCTCTGCACAAAGTAAGCACTCAATAAATACGATTGATTGATTGATTGACTGATTGATTGATTGGATTTTTTTTTATTGTGAGCCTTATTCTACAGAAGGGAAGTTTGCTTGCAAATAAATTTCTCCGTAACTTCTTTCAATGGGTATACAAAAAATATGCATCCATTTATGTATTTACCTAGCACCTCTCTCCGTAGCAGTTAGATATCTATATAGTTGAAGATTCACGTCAAATTCTCCCTCCCTCAAATATCCTAGGCTGCTCCTAAATTTTTTCCCAAAGCCTTCACTCATGGGTAAATCACAGAACCACTTTTCTCAATTATTTTGCAGCACGGTTCTTTTTTGAGTCGATGAACAGCACTGTCATGATCAATTTTTGTTTCCCTTCACCAAGGGGACAAAAAAACAGCAAGGCAAAGTTAAGTATCATGATTTTCGGTGGACGGGGTGTCCTTGATGTTAGCACAAGAAGGGGGCTTCTCCATCCTGTAGGTCTGTTCTCATAATCTCTATGAAACAGATATGAGGCATGGCCTAGTGGATAGATACCAGGCCAGCGAGTCAGAAGGAACTGGGTTCTAATCTCGGATCTGCCGCTTGTCTGCTGTATGAGCTTGGTCAAGTCACGGCACTTCTCTGGGCCTCAGTTCCCTCATCTGGAAAATGTGGATGAAGATGGCGAGCCCTACATGGGATGGGGACTATGTCCAACCCAAGTACCTTGCATAATAATAATAATAATAATAATAATAATAATAATAATAATGATGGCATTTATTAAGTGCTTACTATGTGCAAAGCACTGTTCTAAGCACTGGGGAGTTTACATGGTGATCAGGTTGTCCCACGTGGGCTCACAGTCTTATTCCCCATTTTACAGATGAGGGAACTGAGGCCCAGAGAAGTGAAGCGACTTACCCAAAGTCACACAGCTGACAATTGGCAGAGGCAGGATTTGAACCCATGACCTCTGACTCCAAAGCCCGGGCTCTTCCCACTGAGCCACGAAGTGCTTAACAAGTATCATAATTATGATTATTATTATTACTATTACCTTGGGCAAGTCGCTTAACTTCTCTGACCCTAAATTTCCTCATCTGCAAAATGGAGATTGAGTACCTATGCTCCTTCCTTTTTAGAATGTTAGCCCCGTGTGGGACCTGAATGCTTAGAAATAGGCTTTGGCACATAGAATCAATCAATCAATCAATCAATCAATCGTATTTATTGAGCACTTAATGTGTGCAGAGCACTGTACTAAGCGCTTGGGAAGTGCAAGTTGGCAACACAGAAAACACTTGAAGATTAGAATTATTATTTTAATCTCCTCATTTAGTGGGTGATGGTGAATTAAAAACATGTGGGCAATGACTGGGTTGTGGCCACAAATTCCTGGTGGCTTCGACTCTATTGCTACGTGACCGCCCTTCAAGTAGTCAAACATTGAATAAATCCCAGAAACCTCCCTCTCTCTCACACCTCGGAAACAGCATGGCCTAGCAGATAGAGCTTGGGCCTGGGGGTCAGGAGAACTGGAGTTCTAATCCTGGCGCTGACCCTTGTCCATTGTGTGACCCTGGGCAAGTCACTTCACTTCTCTGTACTTCAGTTACCTCATCTGTAAAATGGGGATTGAATCTGTAAGTCCCACATAGGATTGGGATTGTGTCCAACCCAGTTATATTATATCCAACCCAGTGCTTAGTACAGTGCATGGCATATAATAATAATAACAACAACAATAATAATAATAATAATAGCATTTATTAAGCACTTACTATGTGCAAAGCACTGTTCTAAGTGCTGGGGAGGTTACAAGGTGATCAGGTTGTCCCACGGGGGGCTCACAATCTTCATCCCCATTTTACAGATGAGGTAACTGAGGCACAGAGAAGTGAAGTGACTTGTCCAAAGTCACACAGCTGACAATTGGCAGAGCCAGGATTTGAACCCATGACCTCTGACCCCAAAGCCTGGGCTCTTTTCACTGAGCCACGCTGCTTTTCTAAGCATACTAAGCACTTATGAATAGCATTATTTTATTGTTTTGTTGTCTGTCTCCCCCTTCTAGACTGTGAGTCGTTGTTGGGTAGAGACTGTCTCTATATGTTGCTGACTTGTACTTTCCAAGTGCTTAGTACAGTGCTCTGCACACAGTAAGTGCTCAATAAATACGATTGAATGAATGAATTAATGAATTATTATTATTGTTTGTTACCAGCTGAAGTTATTTGATCACCACAGATACACAATTTTGTCCAGTCTGTGATGGGAATATAGGGTGACATTTTCTTGGTATTACCTTGTTCTCTTCAGCAATCTCCGAATTGTTGTGGGCAGGGAATGTGTCTGTTGTACTGCTGTATTGTACTCTCCCAAGAACTTAGTACAGTGCTTTGCACATGGTAAACAGTCAATAAATACAGTTGAATGAATGAATCATTTTTTTCTCGTGTTAATAATGGAAAAAAACATTTCCATTTGTGTATCTTCTACAATCCCATAAGTCTTCCACATATTAAACCATTTCTAATAATTATCTGTAGCTCACGTGCGGTGCTTGTACACACCAGGGCCCGAAAATGCATAATAATAATAATAATAATAATAATAATAATAATAGTAATAATAATAATGATACTAGTGGTACTTGTTAAGTGCTTACTCTGAGCCAAGCACTATTCTAAGTGCTGGGATAGATGCAAGGTAATCAGGTTGGACACAGTCCCCGTCCCACATGGAGGGAGACTCAGTTTAGTTTTCTTTCAGAATTCCATGCGCAGTTAACCTGCTGTCTTCTGTGAAGAGGCTGACTACTTTTAGCATCTCCAATGGCTCATACAGAATTGCTGTTCAAAAGCAAGACCATTCATGAGAAGCCCATTGTAGAATGCTACTTTCAGAGTCAAGGCTCAGCTCCCTCTAAACTGTAAGCTCACTGTGGGCAGGGGATGTGTCTGTTTATTGTTCTGTTGTACTCTCCCAAGAGCTTAATCAATCAATCAATCATATTTATTGAGCGCTTACTGTGTGCAGAGCACTGTACTAAGGGCTTGGGAAGTACAAGTTGGCAACATGTAGAGACAGTCCCTACCCAACAGTGGGCTCACAGTCTAAAAGCTCTGCCCACAATGAGAGCTCAATACTTACGATTGTCAGAAATCCCATCCATTGACTACATCCAAACACATGTGTGGCCTAGTGGATAGATAATTATTCTCCAGATCCAAGAGGCCTTCCCTGACTAAGCCCTCCTTTCTTCTTCTCCCACTCTCTTCTGTGTCACCCTAACTCTCTCCCTTCATTCATTCCCGAATTGTACTTTCCAAGCATAGAACAGTGCTCTGCACACAGTTAGCGCTCAATAAAGATAATCGAATGAATGAATGAATTTCCCCTCTTACCCCACAGATCTTGTGTCCGTATCTGTAATTTTATTTATTTTTAACAGTGTCTTTTTCCCCGTCTGGACTGTAAGTTCACTATGGGAAGCGAATATGTTTATTGTATTGCTGTACTGTACTCTCCCAAGTGCTTAGTACAGTGCTGTAAGCTCGTTTGGGGCAGGGAATGTGTCATCATCATCATCATCATCAATCGTATTTATCGAGCGCTTACTGTGTCTGTTATATTGTTATATTGGACTCTCATTTATTCATTCATTCATTCAATTGTATTTATTGCGTGTTTACTGTGTGCAGAGCACTGTACTAAGCGCTTGGGAAGTACAAGTTGGCATTATATAGACATGGTCCCTACACAACAATGGGCTCTCAGTCTAGAAGGCAGAGACAGGCAACAAAACAAAACATGTGGTCAGGTGTCAAGTCATCAGAATAAATAGAAGTAAAGCTAGATGCACATCATTGACAAAATAAATAGAATAGTAATAGCATTTCCCAAGTGCTTTATTGAATGCTCAATAAATATGACTGACTGACTAAAATGTGTCAAGGAGATGTTAGAAGGGAAAACAGCAGTGGCCACACTGATAATAATAATAATAATGATGGTATTTGTTAAGCGCTTACTATGTGCAAAGCACTGTTCTAAGCGCTGGGGAGGTTACAAGGTGATCAGGTTGTCCCAAGGGGGGCTCACAGTTTTAATCCCCATTTTACAGATGAGATAGCTGAGGCACAGATGAGTGAAATGACTTGACCAAAGTCACACAGCTGACAGTTGGAGGAGCCGGGATTTGAATCCATGACCTCTGACTCCAAAGCCCGTGCTCTTTCCACTGAGCCACACTGCTTCTCCTGAAGCAACTGAATGAAACCATCATTCATTCTTTCAATCACATTTATTGGGCACTTACTGTGTGCAGAGCGCAGTACTAAGCACTTGGAAAGTACAATTCAGAAAGCAAGAGAGACAATACCTGCCCACAATGGGCTCACGGTCTACAAAGGGGGAATGATATTTGTGAAGCACTTACTACGTGCCAAGCACTGTTCTTAGCACTGGGATAGATACAAGGTTAACAGGTTGTCCCACTTGGGGCTTACAGTCTAAATCCCCATTTTACAGATGAGGTAACTGAGGCACAGAGAAGTGAAGTGACTTGCCCAAAGTCACACAGCTGACATGTGGCAGAGTTGGGATTAGAACCCATGACCTCTGACTCCCAAGCCTGAGCTCTCGCCACTAATCATCAGCTTCCAAAGGGCTAATCAATCAATCAGTGGATCAATCAATTGGATTTATTGAGCGCTCGCTATGTGCAGAGTACTGTACTAAACACTTGGGAGAGTTCAATCCATCAGAATTAGCAGACACATTCCCTGATCATAACAAGTTTACAAGCCCCTGAAGCTACGCCTATTCCTAGGAGATGATGAAATGTCTCATCCCTACCTTCTAGACTGTGCGCCCGTTGTTGGGTAGGGACCGTCTCTATATGTTGCCGACTTTTATTTCCCAAGCACTTAGTACAGTGCTCTGTGCACAGTAAGTGCTCAATAGATACGATTGAATGAATGATTCATAAAACTAGAGGCTTTCTTCCCTTCCTCCCAGCTTATGACCAAGTGGAGAGATCCCCCATTCGACGCAGCTTCCATGAAAGCAAGGCAGGGAGTAATGATAATAATAATGACATTAGTATTTGTTAGGCACTTACTATGTGCCAGGCACTGTGCTAAGCACTGGGATTGAGCATTAGACCCAGCTTCCATGAAAGCAAGGCAGGGAGTAATGATAATAATAATGACATTAGTATTTCTTAGGTACTTACTATGTGCCAGGCACTGTACTAAGCACCGGGATTGACACAGGGAATTCAGGTTGGACACAGTCCCTGTCCCACATGGGGCTCACAGTCATAATCCCCATTTGACAGGTAACTGAGGCACAGAGAAGTGGTGTGACTTGCCCAAGGTCACGCAGCCAAGTGGCAGAGCTGGGATTAGAACCCACCTCCTTCTGAATGGGGCAGGTCACTGTAATGCAGCTCTTGGAGGGGTGCGCTGATTCCCATTTCTCTACCTCCTGAAGCATGAAAGGAAAAGGGAATAAAGGCTAGAAAACAACGGCATCTTAAATAGATCATCTTCAGAGGAAACCCAGAACTTCGGTGCCTTTCCCAGACCTTACCTTCTGGCTCATTTTTGATGAGCTCTTCCATTTTCCTTTGTTTCAGGGTGTCTACGACATCCGCTAGGCTCCCCTTACGTCTCTCGGGAGTTCCCAGAGCTGTGCTGGATAAATATTCTCCGCTCTGACGCCCACCTTCTTCTGCCTTCAGGGGTGAGGTAGATGAGTTATGTGGGGCAAATGAAGACATCACTTTATTGCCATCGACATCCTGGAAGAGAAGCACAGACACAAGCTGTTTTTAAGGACGGAAGCACAGTGCGCCTTTCGAGTTCACTATATTGTTTGCTTTTCTGATGGAACCTTTTTAAAAAAAATAAAGATGATGTTTCAAATGCACTCAGGACAAAACCTCTCCACAGAGGATCAAACAAGATTCAGGACTAATAGCTAAGCCCTAGTGATAAATAGTCAGAAGCTTGATAATAAAAGTTATATTGACTACTTTTAATTGTTACTTTCACTCTTGACTATTTAAGATTGCCCTGCAGTCTTCTATTACACTTAAGTGCTCAATAAATACGATTGAATGAATGAAGGAGTGAATCTAAACTGTAAGCTCCTTGTGGGCAGGGAATGTGTCAATTTATCGTGGCACTGTACTCTCCCAAATGCTGAGTACGGTGCTCTTCACACAGTAGATGTGCAATAAATATGACTGACTGAATGAATAAAATATAATTTTACTCTTTCTACTTTGTCACCACATTGCTTTCTCCTGTGCTTCACTTGGAAAAAAAAGAAGAATCAGGGTGAAAGATACTACATCACAGGGGTTTTCCTGAAACTGATAGGAGTTTATCAAAAGATACACATGCATTCTCTTGCTCTTGGGTGCCAATATATTCTCTACTACAACGTCAATTACTCAAACACTGCGCTATGCTGACTCGATGTCATTTCTAGTACTATCGCTTATCACAGTGCACCTTTATCCCCTGTCTTTTTATCTTCATGCAAATTCCTTTCGATTTCCGCTCATTTGTAATTGGATTATGAATAGCACCCCATTGTACTACATCTTAAAGTGTGCCCTTTAACTATCTGTTATCATTTTTCATCACTTTCTTTTGTGCCTTTTTTGCAATCTGTAGTGGATTCCTGATACATTTGTCCAAAAGACATACGATCAATTATTTTCAAGAAAAGAGAAACGGCGCGGGGATAATAGGCAAATCACGGTTTTCCCAGAAGGAAATCCCAGCTCAGATTCGAAGACACTGCTGCACTTTTACTTTCTTTTTTAAAGAAGTTTTCTCCATAAGACGTCTCCATTTCTTGACTTGTCACTACAAGGACGTTAATCATTTTTTCCACACATATTTTTTAAGTTAAGCTGCTTTATGGAGTGTTTTGTGATAGGATTGTTGCTTCTTTCAATCAATCAATCAATCAATCAATACATAGTATGAATAATGATAATGATGGTATTTGTTAAGCACTTACTATGTGACAAGCACTGTACTACATTTTGGGGTGGTTCCAAGAAAATTGGGTTGGACACCGTCCCTGTCCCATGTGGGGCTCACAGTCTCAATCCCTATTTTATAGGTCAGGTCTGTAAAACTGAGGCCCAGAGAAGTGACTTGCCCAAGGTCACACAGCAGACAAGTGGCGGGGCCAGGATTAGAACCCATGACCTTCTGACTCCAAGGCCTGTGCTCTATCCATTAGGTAATTACTTAACACAAACCGCTAGCTGTGCTCAGTGCTTGAGAAATTACATTAGAGGTCGTGGGTTCTAATCCCTGCTCTGCTGCTTGTCAGTTGTGTGATCTTGGGCAAGTCACTTAACTTCTCTGTGCCCCAGTTACCTCACCTGTAAAATGGGCATGAAGACTGTGAGCCCCACATGGGACAACTTGATTACCTTGTATCCACCCCAGTGCTTAGAACAGTGCTTGGCACATAGTAAGCATTTAACAAATACCAACATTATTATTATTATTATTATTATTATTATTAGAGTTAGAAGTTATGACATCAAGGAATTTCCAATCTAGCAGGCCAGACTGATTACAGACTATAGTCAGGAGGAAGATGGAAAGGGGGCTTTGAGTTAATGCTGAAGTAATAATGGTCGTGAAAAAAATATACAGCTCCTATGTGGTATATAGGGATTTTCTGATCTGGTTATGCCTTAATCAATCAATTGTATTGACTGAGTGTATACTGTTCACTCAATACAATCAAATCGGTGGATGCAGTCCTGCCCTCAGGGAGCTAACAGTCTACTGTGTGCAGAGCACTGTGTTAAGCGCTTGGGAGATTTCACTAAAACAGTCACCCCAACCTCAACCTCACAGCATCTGTGTAGATATCTTTAAATTATATATATCAGAAATAACTTATCTATATTAATACTCATATTACTTATAGCAATATTTATATTGTTTATTCATGTCAATATATTATTTACATTATTACTTATATCATTGTCCACCTCCCCCTCCTGAATTTCAGCTCCCTGTGGGCAGGAAACATGTCTGCTAACTGTATTGCATTGTTGTCTCTCAAGTGACAGTAGAGAAGCAGCGTGGCTCAGTGGAAAGACCACGGGCTTGGGAGTCACAGGTTGTGGGTTCTAATCCTGGCTCCGCTGCTTGTCAGCTGTGTGACTTTGGGCAAGTCACTTAACTTCTCTGGGCCTCAGTTACCTCATCTGTAAAATGGGGATTGATTGTGAGCACCACGTGGGACAACCTGATCACCTTGTATCCTCCCCAGCTATTAGAACAGTGCTTTGCACATGGTAAGCACTTAACAAATGCCATTATTATTATTAAGTGCTTAGTACAGCACTCTGCACATAGTAAATGCTCAAAAAGACCATTGATTTATTGATAGACACAATCTCTACCATCAGGGAACTCACAGTTTATCAGCTCCATCTGGTTCCTACCAAATTCCCAAATCCAACTAAGATCTTTTCAATGTAAATGAAGGCCATCAGAGCTTCAGGATTTGCACAATATTCCAGGTATGACTAACCTCACCAATGCCCCATTGGGAATCCCCAAGTTATCTACGTTACAATCCTCAGTGTTATCCAGAAAAACAATATCAGTCAGTCAGTCAGTCAGTTGTATTTATTGAGCGCTTACTGTGTGCAGAGCACTGTACTAAGTGCTTTCGGGAGTACAATACAATAATAAACAGAAAGACATGAATAGAAATAAATGAAAGACAGATATGGACATTAGTGGTGTGGGGCCAGAAAGGCGGGTAAATAAAGGGAGCAAGATCAGGGAGACGCAGAAGTGGGTGGGAGAAGAGGAAAGGAGGGCCTAGTCAAGGAAGCCTTCTTGGAAGAGATGGGCCTTTTATAATCAATCAATCAATCAATCAATCAATCATATTTATTGAGCACTTACTGTGTGCAGAGCACTGTGCTAAGCCCTTGGGAAGTACAAGTTGGCAACATATAGAGACAGTCCCTACCCAACATGGGTTCACAGTCTAGAAGGGGGAGACAGAGAACAAAACAAAACATATTAACAAAATAAAATAAATAGAATAAATATATACAAATAAAATAAATAGAGTAATAAATACGTACAAACATATATACATATATACAGGTGCTGTGGGGAAGGGAAGGAGGTTAGATGGGGGGCATGGAGAGGGGGACAAGGGGAAGAGGCTTTGAAGGTGGGGAGAGTCACTGTCAGATTTGAGGAGGCCAGAGGGTGGATGTGGGCAAGAGGTTGGCGACGAGAAAGAAGAGATGGAGGCCCAGGGAGAAGGCCCAAGCCACTTGGCAAGCAGCTACTCGAATATGCTGCATAGATGAAAAAGCTGAAACTTCTCCAACAAAATGCATAGTTACGTGGACGTTCAACTTCTGTGAGAAATCACTTGTTTATCCAACCCAGTCCTGGCAAACGCTGAACTGTGTTAGAATTGCTCCCCTCCCTCAACCAGTAGAACCTATTGAGTAATTCCTGGGCGAGAAGCAGTGTGGCTTAGAGGAAAGAGCCCAGGCTTGGGAGTTCAGAGGTCATGGGTTCTAATCTTGGCTCCACCACCTATCAGCTGTGTGACTTTGGGTAAGTCACTTACCTTCTCTGTGCCTTAGTTACCTCACCTGTAAAATTGGATTAAGACTGTGAGCCCCACATGGGACAACCTGATTACGTTGTATCTACCCAGTGCTTAGATCAGTGCCTGGCACATAGTAAGCACTTAACAGATATTATTATTATTATTATTATTATTATTATTATTATTATTATCACTACTGAGCATTGTACTAAAAACCTGCGAGACTACCATCAAGTTAGAATTCACACTTCCTGCCTTCAAGGTGCTTTCAATCTACTTAGAGAACAGACATAAAATAATTTGGAGGTCAAATTGTAAAAATAATGACAATGACAATAATAATAATAATGATGATGATGATAATAATAATAATAATAATAATAATAATGATAATTGTTACAGCTTATTCTGTACCAGGCACTAAACTAAGAGCTGGCGTAGATAAATATAATCACATAGGAGAGAGTTCCTGTTCCCTCATGGGGCTTATGGTTTTAAAGAGAAGAAACCGAGACATAAAGAAGTTAAGAGATTTTCTTGGGGTCACACAGCAGAAGCAGGATTAGAACACAGGTCCTCTGACTCCTAGGCTCTAGGGTCTTTCTTCGGCGTCATGCTGCTTCTCATGATCAGTCAGTCTGTCAGTAGTATTTATCGAGCACTTTCTGTGAGCAGAGCAGTGGAGTTTTGTTGTCTGTTTCCCCCTTCTAGACTGTGAGCCCGTTGTTGGGTAGGGACCGTCTTTATATGTTGCCAACTTGTACTTCCAAAGTGCTTAGTACAGTGCTCTGCACACAGTAAGCGTTCAATAAATACGATTGATTGATTCCCCCCCATCTTACCTCCTTCCCTTCCCCACAGCACCTGTGTATATGTTTGTCAATAAATACGATTGAATGAATGAATGGGGTAAGCCCTTGGGAGAGTACAATATAACAATGTGACAGACACATTCCCTGCCCTCAAATAGTTTACAGTTTAAAGGGGGAGAGAGACATTAATAGAAATAAATTAATCATACCTAGTCTTTACCTCTATCTCCCTATGTGTCCCTCTAGCAATCCATTATGGACCTCTTATGGTGAATTCATCCAAATCCATCTTGCACATGCTGATATTTTCAGCAGGCAGCATTTCCTGGAGTAATCCACTCCATATGTTTACCACTAGCATACATACAATTTTCAAGGGCTGCTTGACCCTTGTCACCACAAAAAGTCTGTCCAGATTGTGCTACAGACGCCTCATATTTCTGCCTTAATATCTTCCTTTTCAAGAACTCATTCATTCATCCAGGAGTACACTTGGAAAGCCTACCATGGGCGGAGGGATCAGAGGTATTTATTGAGCATTTACTGTTCATTCAATCGCATTTATTGAGTACTTATTATGTGCAAAGCACTACTGCAAGCGCTTGGGAGAAGACAATATAACCAAAAATAGACACGTTCCTGCCCACGGAGAGCTCACAGTCTAGGGGACGAGCTCACACTACTGTGTGCAGAACTCTGTACTAGGTGTTTGGGAGAGGAGAAAAGAAATAGGAGACATGGTTAATAATAATGATGGGATTTATTAAGGGCTTACTATGTGCAAAGCACTGTTCTAAGTGCTGGGGGGTTACAAGGTGATCAGGTTGTCCCACGGGGGGCTCACAGTCAACCCCCATTTTACAGATGAGGGAACTGAGGCCCCACTAAGGCAATGCAGATGAATCCTCATTTGCCCTCTTAATTCATTCATTCATTCATTCAATCAATCAATCCTATTTATTGAGTGCTTACTTGCTTACTGTGTGCAGAGCACAGTACTAAGCACTTGGAAAGTACAATTCAGCAACAAAGAGAGACAATTCCAGCCCACAAAGGGCTCACAGTCTAGAAGGGGGGGAGACAGATATCAAGACGAGGAAACAGGCATCAATAGCATCAATATAAATAAATAGAATTATAGATATATAAACACATCAAAACAAGTAAACAGGCATTCATTATAAATAAACAGAATTATAGATATGCAGTGTGGCTCAGTGGAAAGAGCCCGGGCTTTGGAGTCGGAGGTCATGGGTTCAAATCCCGGCTTCTCCACTTGTCAGCTGTGTGACTTTGGGCAAGTCACTTCACTTCTCTGGGCCTCAGTTCCCTCATCTGTAAAATGGGGATGAAGACTGTGAGCCCCATGTGGGACAACCTGATCACCTTGTATCTACCCCAGCGCTTAGAACAGTGCTTGGCACATAGTAAGCACTTAACAAATACCAACATGATGATGATGATGATGATGATGATGATGATGATGATGATGATTATGATTATTATTATTATTATTATTATTATTATCTACCCGAGTGCTTTGGGGCGTGGGGTAGAGCAAAGGAAGTGAGTCAGGGTGATGAGGAGGGGAGGGGCAGCTGAAGAAAAAAGGGGGGTTTAGTCTGGGAAAGCCTCCTGGAGGAGGTGGGCCTTCATCAGGGCTTTGAAGGGGGGAAGTGTTACTGTTTGGCAGATGTGAGGATGGAGGATGGAGGGCATTCCAGGCCAGGGGAGGGACGTGGGCCAGGGGTCGAAGGCGGGACAGGTGAGAATGAGGCACAGAGAGAAGGTTCCTTCTAAGGAACAGCTTGGTCTAATGAATAAAGCAGGGGCCTTGGGGTCAGAGGACCAGGCTTCTAATCCAACCTCCGCCTTTGGCCTGCTGGGTGACTTTGGTCCGATCGCTTCATTTCTCTAGGCCTCAGTTTCCAATGGGGATTCAATACCCATTCTCCCTCCTACATTGTCTGGAAGCCCAATACGGGGCAGCTACTGTGCCCAACTTCATTGACTTTTCCCTCAACTGCAAAATTTCCCTCATCTGTAACAGTTCCCTCATCTGTAAAATGGGGATTAAGACTGTGAGCCCCCTGTGGGACAACCTGATCACCTTGCAACTTCCCCAGTGCTTAGAACAGTGCTTTGCACATAGTAAGCGCTTAATAAATACCATCATTTTTATTGTTATTATTTACTATCCATCATGCACTCTTCTAGCACTGGGGTGGGTAACAAGTCAATCAATCAATCAATCAGTCAATCATATTTATTGAGTGCTTACTGTGTGCAGAGCACTGTACTAAGCTCTTGGGAAGTACAAGTTGGCAACATATAGAGACGGTCCCTACCCAACAGCGGGCTCACAGTCTAGAAGCGCCATGCCCTTTTAATCTCAAACAATAACCCAGCTTACATTTTTCCAACCTCCAATTTTCACTTAAGAGCTGCTGAACCTTTGGGATCCAAATTCAGTTCCCAGCAAATACAAATGTAGAAAACTAAACATCCCAGCCAATTCATCCCATTATATTTTTTATCGGCTATATTACCAGGCACTTTTGATTCCATTACAGTCTTTCTCACCACTGCATGGCCTAGCCACCTGTATATATGTATATATGTTTGTACATATTTATTACTCTATGTATTTATTTATTTTACTTGTACATATTTATTCTATTTATTTTATTTTGTTAATATGCTTTGTTTTGTTGTCTGTCTCCCCTTTCTAGACTGTGAGCCCACTGTTGGGTAGGGATCGTCTCTATATGTTGCCAACTTTTACTTCCCAAGCCCTTAGTACAGTGCTCTGCACACAGTAAGCGCTCAATAAATATGATTGAATGAATGAATGGAGTATGGGCCTTCGAGTCAGAAGGTCATGGGTTCTAATCCCTGCTCCGACACTTGTCCTCCCTTACCAGGGCAAGAGCTCGGCCCTGGGAGTTGGAGGATGTAGGATCTAATCCCAGCTCTGCCACTCATCTGCTGTGTGACCTTAGGAAAGTCACTTTTCTTTTCTGTCCCTCTGTCATCTCATCTGCAAAATGGGGATTGAGACTGTGAGCCCCATGTGGGACAGGGACTGTGTCCAACCTGATTTTCTTGTAACTACCACAGTGCTTTGAAGAATGCCTGGCACACAGTAAGCACTTACCATGTACTGTAATTATTACCGTTATCCTTTTCACAGTTTGATGCCTTTTACTGCTGTTTATACCTTATGAAATTCCATGTTCATTTCCTCGGCAAATGGACAGCTAATGTATGTTGACACAGTTATTTAGGGGAATAATTCTCTTCTCTTCCTTGCTCCTTCCCTGAACCTCCTCTCACTCATACCTGATACTGTGACTTCCACTTTCTTCCTACTTGGCAGGCAGCCAGCTATCTACCGTAATTTATCCTCCAGGATCTGGAGTGAATTCAGATTTGTGTTTCAAATTTTTGTTAAGAGCTCAAAACTCAAGGAGAGCTGGTTTATTCACCTCAACATGGCTACCGACACTAAAGCAGCATGGTGTAATGCATAGAGGTAGGGCTTGGGAGTCAGAAGGACCTGGGTTCTAATCCAGCTTCCGCCACTTGTCTGCTTTGTGACCTTGGGCAAGTCGCTTCACTTGTCTGGGCCTCAGTTCCCCCCATCTGTAACATGGGGATTGAGCCTGTGAGCCCCATATGGGACGCGGACTGTGTCCAATTCGATTTGCTTGTATCCCCCCCAGTACTTAGTTGAGTACATTGTAAGCTCTTAACAAACACCACAATTACTAATATTATCTCAAAACTCAAGGACATGGTTTGTTTCTATGAACAAACATAAATTCCCTACGAGCCTTCAATGAGGTGGGGTTTGCTCCCATAGGTTTAGTAATCGATGCCTGTCTACTTGTTTGGTTTTGTTGTCTGTCTCCCCCCTTCTAGACTGTGAGCCCATTGTTGTGTAGGAATGTCTCCATTTGTTGCCAAATTGTACTTTCCAAGCACTTAGTACAGTGCTCTGCACACAGTAAACGCTCAATAAATATGATTGAATGAATGGATGAAAATGGGCTCTGACCTCTTCAAAGACGACTGATAAACTTCCTCTGTAAATCTTGAACTAGGTTGCGAGCTAGTACCTTTGCAACCATCAGAGAAAACTGGGTTTCTGCACATCGGATCTATTCTCTTGGAGCAATTTGTCTTTGAATAATGTTCCCTTTTCATCCACACACACCCCCCACCACACCCCCCAAACATACACCAATTTGTTCTGTTGGGATTATCACTTTAACCGTTTCCTAAAAGGATCTCTTTTCATAAGCATCTGCAAATGAGAGCAACATTTTATATCAAAAGTCAAAATGAACTCATTAAAAAAGAGAACTGGTGATCTATTACTCAGCAAAGATACACATGACATCTTTTATTGTTCAAATTAGATCCCAGCCTTGACTTCTGGCCTCTGAAGGCATGTTTTCATGCTTCTTCCTCAGCTCTCTAAGCCCAAATTAAATTCAAGACAGCCAGAAAACTAGCTTTCGATAAACATTAGGTTTTTGACTTAGTCTCTTGAAAAACAAGGTTCTCAGGGTTAAGAACGATAGGATATAGTCACTTCTCCACAGTGAGAGGAATGATGTTGTTGTTTGCCCATTCCAAGTGTATAGCTCCCAGAGGTGGAGAAGCAAACTAAGGCACTGAAAAGTATAAAACCAGAAACAAAATTTAAAGCTGAATAGCCATTCAGTCAGTAAAATGTATTCATCAAGCACTTACTGTGTGCAGAGTACTGTACTAAACACTTGGGAGAGTACATTAGAACTACAGACACATTTCCTGCCCACAAAAAACTTACAGTCTAGAGGGGGAGACAGATGTTAATAGAAATAAATGAGAAGCAGCGTGGCTCAGTGGAAAGAGCACGGGCTTTGGACTCAGAGGTCATGTGTTCAAATCCCGGCTCCTCCAATTGTCAGCTGTATGACTTTGGGCAAGTCACTTCACTTCTCTGTGCCTCAGTTACCTCATCTGTAAAATTGGGATGAAGACTGTGAGTCCCCCATGGTACAACCTGATCACCTTGTAACCTCCCCAGTGAATAGAACAGTGCTTTGCACATAGTAAGCGCTTAATAAATGCTATTAAAAAAAAAAAGAAATGACCGATCTGGACATAAGTGCTGTGGGGCTGGGAGGGGAGATGAAGAAAGGGAGCAAGTCAGGGGGACACAGGAGAGAGTGGGAGAAAAGGAAAGGAGGGCTTAGTCAGGGAAGGCCTCTTGGAGGAGATGGGCCTTCAATAAGGCTTTGAATGAGGGGAGAGTAATGGATTGATTCTCAAATGGCTAATCCACTAGTATTTACTGAGCACCTTTTACGTGCAGAGCACTGAAAGTGCTTGGGCGAAAGTGCAATTTTGGTAATAGACACAAATCCCTGCCCTCAAGAAGCAAAAATCTAGCTGTTGAGATATACGCATGAATTAATGAATACCCTCCTTTGCCCTTAAATACATATGTCTGCTCCATCAATTTATTTGGAATATCATGGTTGTAAACATTTTTATGTGTGTTACCCATATTAGAAGGTAAGCTCTTTCATTCTTCTTAAGAATTTAGAACTCATGCAACTTCAAGCACTTAGTACAGTACTCTACACACTGTAAGCGCTTAATAAATATGATTGAATGAACTGAATGAATGTAGTGAAGTACATTAACTCGGTGTTGGATAAATGCTACCACTACTATAACTACCGCTATGCAAAATAACTTCCAGATGGGAAGAAGAAGAAACTGTAAAGTAAGATGTGGGCTAGCAAGTGGTTTAATAGCAGAGTTTGTAGAGCATATAGCATGTATACCTAGGAGAGTTTAATGTACACAAACTTTGTAGGGCATAATTGCTAAAGTGGTATAAACGAGCTTAAGTTGTAGCTGGGAGGCTACGATCTGGGGAGTGGAAAAATTAATTGGGAACGCTTCCTGATCTTTCATAGACCTCAAGGGAATCCGTGTGGCCTGTTGGAAAAATCATGGAACCAGAAGTCAGGAGACTTGGGTTTGAATCCTGGCTTTGCCGTTTGCACTTAGAAAAAAGAAGCCGGGAATGGAACTATTAAAAAAGCTGGGTAGAAAATAGCCAGTGCACTTTAACTGAATTATTTTTTTCTCCTTTTTTTTTTTCAGTAAATGAAGCGGGGAGGAGGGAGAGGATGCAAATGAAACATAGGTTGAATGTCTCATGAAAGAAACAATAGGAATAGAAGATACGTTGTAATGAGCAGGTGGACACACACACACACACACACACACACACACACACACACACACACATTGTTATTCCAAGAACGAACTATTGTAGACCTGTGTCTGTGACAAGGTAAAATGAGAAATTAAGGGTTATTTTAAAAGCTATATGATTCTGTTATACCATAAGCCCCCTGATGTAGACTCACTGCATATTTTGTCACAGATATTTAGCTTGAAACTGAATTTGACCACTTGTGATCTATTATGTCAATGCAAGAAGCACAAAGAAAAAAAATCTCATCAGGGAGTTAAATGGTCAAGGAGACATGAAGGATACATCATTCCAGACTTGACATGCATGAAATATAGCCTCTTTAGTGGGGTTTATAAATTATAGGGTGTGGGAAAGGCCCCCAGGGATGCCTGAAATATACATACCCTCACTTGCATTTTGAGGAGCAGGTTAAAAAAACAAAAAACAAACAAACAGACATATGGCATTTCATTGAGCATTTCTATAGCACAAAGTGCTCACTGTAGAAAAGTAGTTTTCAGTAATAATAATAATTATGGTATTTATTAAGCACTTACTGTGTGCCAGGCACTATACTAAACACTGAGGTAGATACAAGCAAATCTGGTTGGATACAGTCCCTGTCTCATGTGGGGCTCATGGTCTCATTCCTCATTTCACAGATGAGGGAACTGAGGCACAGAGAAGCTAAGTGAGCTTCCCAAGGTCACAAAGGAGCCCGTTGTTGGGTAGGGACCATCTCTATATGTTGCCAACTTGTATTTCCCACGCACTTAGTACAGTGCTCTGCACACAGGAAGCACTCAATAAATATGATTGAATGAATGAATGAAAGGAGATGTGGCAGAGCAGGGATTAGAACCCATGACCTAGTGTTCCAGGCCCAGGCTCTATCCTCTACACCACACTTCTTGTCCTTAATGTAGACAAGACAATGTCTACATTAGTTAATGTAGACATTACCTAATGTAATGTAATGTAGCCACCTTAATGTAGACAATGGTCTGCTAGATAAATCAAGTTAGTTTCAGTGTACTGCATATTTTCACTGCACAGTTTGGATTTAACACTTCTTTCATTCATTCAATTCTATTTATTGAGTGCAAACTGTGTGCAAAGCACTGTACTAAGTGCTTAAGAGAGGACAATAGAACAATCGACAGACACATTCCTGGCCCACAATGGGTTTAGAGTCTAGCATGACTGAAGAGTTAGAGAGGGCTCTTTTCACAACATGAGTCTCTTCTAGATATTGCATGATCCACAAGATGCTCTAGGTAGATTCAGTGAAGGAAAGCTTAGTTCTGCATACGTAGGTATTAGACAAGTTATGATGCTCTAATGCTTCTCAGTCTCTGCCTCAGCCTCTCCAAACTGCACTGTACTTTATGTTTCTTTGTGTTTTTGAAGTTGACGGTATTTAATGGAGAAAAGTCTCCGTGAGAGGCAAGGATGCAAAACACAGTGGTGGACATAATAATATATGAATTTGTAGCATGGAAGACAGGCATGATGGATTCTTCAAACTCTCTATCCTCCATCTCATGAATGCCCTTCAAAGAGGCAACATAACTCAATTTTCTCATGACATGATTACTTAAGTCATTTAATCTCTCTGGATCTCGGTTTCCTCATCTGGAAAATGGGTATAATAGCTGTTCCTGTGATTGTGAGCCCATATAATAATTATGGTATTTGTTAAGCGCTTACTATGTGCCAAGCACTGTTCTAAGCACTGGGCTAGATACAAGATAATCAGGTTGTCCCACTTGGGACTCACAGTCTTCAACCCCATTTTACAGATGAGGTACCTGAGGCACAGTGAAGTGAAGTGGCTTGCCCAAGGTCAGACAGCAGACAAGTGGCATAGCTGGGATTAGAATCCATGACCTCTGACTCCCACCCAAGCCCGGCGTCTTTCCACTAAGTCACGCTGCTTCATATGGGACATATGGGACAGGGACTGTATCCAAACTGCTTTTCTTGCATCGACCCAGGCCTTACTAATCTATTTTGTAAAGTACAGTGCTCTGCACAATAAGTGCTCAATAAATAGAATTGGATAAATATTTTGGCACACTGTCAGCAAAGAATGCCACTGAAATAATGATAATAATACCTGTTAAGTGCTTACTATGTTCCAAGCACTGCTCAAGTGCTGGGGCTAATAGAAGATAATCAGTTCTCATACAGAGGGAGAGAAGGAAGGAGGGAGGGAGGGAGACTCCTCATTTTGCAGATGAGGGAGTTGAAGCCCCGAGAAGTGAAGTGATTTGCCCAGGTCACAAAGTGCGTTCGTGGTGTAGCCGGGATTACAAACCAGATCCTCTGACTCACAGACCTGGGATCTTTATCATCATCATCAACATCATCATCTTCATCATCATCATGATAATGATGGCATTCGTTAAGCGCTTACTATGTGCCAAGCACTGTTCTAAGCACTGGGGGGGGATACAAGGTAATCAGGTTGTCCCATATGGGGCTCACAGTCTTCATCCCCATTTTACTGATGAGGTAACTAAGGCTCAGAGAAGTTAAGTGACTTGCCCAAAGTCACACAGTTGACAAGTGACAAAGTCGGGATTAGAACTCACGACCTCTGACTCCCAAGCCCGGGATATTTCCACTGAGCTACACTCCTTTTTATCAGGTATTTTTTAAGCACTCACAATGTACCAGGCACTGTTCTAAGCACTGGGTTAGATACCAACTAATCAGGTTGGACACAGGCCCTGTCCCACACGTGGCTCACACTCTTAATTCCCATTTAGAGATGAGAGAACTGAGGTCCAGAGAAGTGAAATTCATTCATTCATTTCATTCGATCGTGTTTATTGAGCGCTTACTGTGTGCAGAGCACTGGGCTAAGCACTTGGGAAGTACAAGTTGGAAACAAATAGAGATGGTCCCTACCCAAAAATGGACTCACAGTCTAGAAGAGGATGGTCACGCAGCAGGCAGGTGGTGGTGCCTGCATTTGAAGCCAGCTCCTTCTGACCTCCAGGCCTGGGCTCTAGCTACTATTCATTCATTCATTCAATCATATTTATTGAGTGCTTGCTGTGTGCAGAGCACTGTACTAAGCACTTGGGAAGTACAAGTTGGCAACATATAGAGACGGTCTCTACCCAACAGTGGGCTCACAGTCTAGAAGGGGGAGACAGACAACAAAACAAAACATATTAACTCAATAAAATAAATAGAATAAATATGCACAAGTAAAATAAATAAATAAAGAGTAATAAATATGTACAAACATATATACATATATACAGGTGCTGTGGGGAGGGGAAGGAGGTAAGGCAGGGGGATGGAGAGAGGGGGAGAGGAAGGAGGGTCTCAGTCTGGGAAGGCCTCCTGGAGGAGGTGAGCTCTCAGTAGGGCTTTGAAGGCCTAGGCCATACTGCTTCCCCTTCCAACGCATCCTTTCATATCACCAATCATTATTTATAATCACCTGCATTTTATCAGAGGGACTAAAAGGTAGTAAAAGGAATGGATTGTTTCTCTTTGGATTCTCCAAAGCACTCAGCACAGTGTGCAGTGATTACTAGTGAGTGATAAGCTTGCTCTGGGCAGGGAATGTGTCTACCTAATCGGTTGTGTTGAACTCTCCCACCTGCTTAAAATACTGCTGTATATATAGCGTGCACTAAATAATTACCATTGAAGATGATGATATCGGAGTTTGCGACAGTTCCTGTTCACGTTTTCATGTATTCTTTCCTCAGAGCTAGGTGCAGAACATTTTATTTAGAGAAACAACATAGCTTAGGGGATTGAGCTTGTGCCTGGGAGTGAGAAGCTCGAGTTCTAATCCTGGCTCCGCAACATGCCTACTGTGTGAGCGTGGCCAAGTCACTTAACTTCTCTGTGCCTCAGTTACCTCAGCTGTAAACTGAAGATTAAGACTGTGAGCCCCACGTGGAACAGGGACTGCGTCCAACCCAATTTGCTCATATCCACCCCAGCACTTCAAACAGTGCCTGGCACAAACTAAGCGCTTTACAGATACCGCAAGTATCATTTAGAGAAATATTGTAACTTTAATTGGATTCATTTCTGTGCTTATCTGATTTCTAATTTGGGAGTAGAAAGCAAGGTCGAAGATTCATAAGATGCTTTGTACTTTAAAGCCAAATATTCATAATAATAATGATCATATTTGATAAGTGCTTACTATGTGTCAAGCACCGTTCTAAGAGCTGGGGTAGATACGAGGTAATCAGGTTGTCCCACGTGGGACTCACAATCTTACTCCCCATTTTCCAGATGAGGAAACTGAGGCCCAGGGAAGTGAAGTGACTTGCCCAAGGTCACACAGCAGACAAATAGCAGAGTCTGCATTAGAACCCATGACCTTCTGAGTCGCAGGCTCGGGCTCTATCCACTACCTTACGCTGCTTCTCCTGGATTCTGGACATATTCTGGATATATTCTACTTTGGTGTTGTGCAATGCAGCGATGGAAAGCTTCCTGTAGCAGAAAGCACTCGGGCCTCAGAGTCAAAGGACCTGGGTTCTAATGCTGGCTCTACCACTTGCTGGTTGTGACCTTGGGCAAGTCATTTAACTTCTCTGTGCCTCGGTTTCCTCATTTGTAAAACAGAAATTCAGTACCTGTTCTGCCTCTTAGTTAGACTGCGAATCCCATGTGGCCCACTTGATTATATTGTTTCCACCTCAGTGCTTAGAACAGGGCTGGGTACATAGCACTTCACAAACACCATTATTTTGACCAAATGCTCTGATTTTAAATTAGGATGTTAGGAATTGAAAAATAAATATACAAATGCCCAATTTGGGCTGAAGTTCCCATTTTTACATCGCTGCTATGCAACTAGGTAAAAAAAAATAAATAAAATTATCCAATCATAGTTTTCCACAGTACTTTTTCAGAGGAAGGTTCACCTAAAATCTCAAAAATGCCCCGTTCAAGAATTAATCGCACACTTTTATTTACCCTCAAAAACCACTTAATAAGCAAAGGTGGCATTTAGAGACTTACTAACATATTGATCAATAGAACCTGTGAAACAAAGAACATTCTGTTCTACGACAACTTCATTATCTTCCTGTTGGTGTTTTGGCTGCTGTGTCTGTTTCAAAACCCTGCAAATACACTTTAAGACTTTTATTATCTCTTTCCTGATGACTAAAAGGTCCATCTTAAGACCACACTAAACAACCCCCCCCCGTGCAAAAAAACCCAAAAAACGGACACCATATCATAATCCCTTATTTTACAGAATCAGCAGATTTGTTTCAGTTCCTTTATTCTTTCCAAAGCAGGGAAATAGAGATTAAAGGGAAACATATACCAAAATTAGCTATGTAACAATAATGCTCAAAAATTCTGTCAAACAAAGTCCTAATTCATCTGGCTTCACTCATCTGGTGTTTTGTTGGGGGACAGTAAAGTTTGTTGATGGGGGTTTTGAAGGATTCACAATAAGTCAATTATATTTATCGAGTGCTCACTGTGTGCAGAGCACTGTACTATGCGCTTGGGAGAGTACAATATAACAATAAACAGGCACATTCCCTTCCAGTCTAGAGAATAGGGATGAATAATAATAACAATAATAATAATGATGGCATTTATTAAGCACTTACTATATGCAAAGCACTGTTCAAAGCTCAGGGAAGGTTACAAGGTGATCAGGTTGTCCCACGGGGGGCTCATAGTCTTCATCCCCATTTTACAGATGAGGGAACTGAGGCCCAGAGAAGTGAAGTGACTGGCCCAAAGTCACACAGCTGACAACGCGGCACAGCGGGGATTTGAACCCGTGACCTCTGACTCCAAAGCCCGGGCTCTTTTCCACTGAGCCATGCTGCTTCATGAACATGAATGAACGTGGACAGAATGAATAGGATGATGAATAGGGATTCTAAAATATCAGTCTATGAGTGACACTTCATTTCCCAAAGACCTCCCCCTATGTTACCTTCGCATCTCCATTTCAAACAAAAATATTTATTGTTGGTTTAAAGGCTCTCAATCCACTCTCTCTCACTACAGTTCCTTCTAGGCTGTAAGCTCACTGTGGGCAGGGAAGGTGTCTATGAACTCTGTTGTATTGTAATGATGATGATGGTATTTTTTAAGTGCTTACTATTCATTCATTCATTCAATTCATATTTATTGAACGCTTACTGTGTGCAGAGCACCGTACTTAGCGCTTGGGAAGTACAGCGCTTGGGAAGTACATGTGCCAAGCACTGTTCTAAGCACTGGGGGGATACTACAAGGTAATCAGACTGTCCCAAGTGGGGTTCATAGTCTTAACCCCCATATTACAGGCACAGAGAAGTTAAGTGACTTGCCCAAAGTCACCCAGCTGACAAGTGGCGGAGCCGTGATTAGAACCCATGACCTCTGACTCCCAAGCCCTTGCTCTTTCCATTAAAGCCACACTGCTTGTAATTCCTCAAGTGCTTAGAACAATGCTCTGCACATAGCAAGTGCTCAATAAACACCCTCCAGACTGAAAGCTTGTTGTGGTCAGGAAATGTGTCTGTTTATTGCTCTATTGTACCCCCCCAAGCACTTAGTAGACTGTGAGCCCACTGTTGGGCAGGGACTGTCTCTACATGTTGCCAACTTGTACTTCCCAACTGCTTAGTACAGTGCTCTGCACACAGTAAAGCGCTCAATAAATATGATTGATTGATTGACTGATTGATTAGTACAGTGTGCCTCACACAGTAATCACTCAATAAATTCGACTGACTGAATTTTCAATCTAATGATTGATTGTCTGATTACTTATCTGCATTGCTCTCTCACTACTGCTGGCACATTTAGCTCTTCGGATTTTGCCAACCTATTCGCTGCAACTCATTCTCATTTCTGTCACCCATATCCTCTTGCCTTTCATCCAATCATATTTATTGAGTGCTTACTATGTGCAGAGCACTGTACTAAGCGCTTGTCTTCTCTTCCGCCTAGATCTCCCTCCCCCTCCTCATCTGACATTCCGTCATCAGCCTGGGTCCTCCTTCCTACTTTGACTGTGAACCCTATTTGGGGCAAGAGTGCTTAATATAGTGTTTGGCACAAAATAAGCGCCTAAAATATACTGCAATTCACCACTGCTCTGCCAATCTTCATAGGCTTTTTCTCTTTCACCTCTCTTTCAGAAAACCTTTCCTAACTAACTTTCACCTCTGTACCCTATTTCTCCTCAGACTGCCACTTCAACATTTCCTCATCAACGTAGTGTGTAGAGCCTGGGCTTGGGAGACAGAAGGTCAGGGGTTCTAATCCCAGCTCTGCTACTTGTCTGCTGTGTGACCTTAGGCAAGTCACTTCACTTCTCTGTGCCTCAGTTGCCTCATCTGTAAAATGGGGAATGAGACATCAGCCCAATGTGAGACAGGGACTGTGTCCAACCCGATTGGCTTGTATCTACCTCAGCACTTAGTACAGTGCCTGGCACATAGTAAGCACTTAACAAATACCATAATTGTTATCATTATTATTATTAATATGCATTTGCATCCTCTCACTTTCAGTATTTCGAGAGCAAACACATGGTCTCCTCCCCATAACATGGGGATATGTCTTTATCTAGATATGTTTAAACTCTGTTTCCCATATGGATAATTCATTTCACTGTCTGTCTCCCCAATTAGATTGTATGCTCCTTCAGGCAGGGCTTATTCCTAATAATTCTCTTGTATGGTCCCAGTTGCTCAGGACAATACTCTGCACACAATAGACTGTAAGCTTCTTGAGGGCAGAGCATATGTCTATCAACACCCATGTCCTCTCCCAAGCACTTAGGATAGTGCTCTGTCCAAGAGTAATAATAATAATAATAATTATGATAATAATAATTATTATTATGGTATTTGGTAAGCACTTACTATGTGCCAAGCACTGTACTAAGCACTGGGGTAGATACAAGGTAAGCAGGTTGTCCCACGTGGGGCTCACAGTCTTAATCCCCATTTTATGGATGAGGGAACTGAGGCACAGAGAAGTCAAGTGACTTGCCTAATGTCACACAGCAGACAAGCGGCGGAGCCGGGATTAGAACCCATGACCTCCGACTCCTCAGCCCGGGCTCTTTCCACTAAGCCACACTGCAGTCACATCTGTGCTCTAGAGGAAGGGAAAGTTGGATTAAGTGGGAAAGTTGGAATGAGGTAGGTAATGCTTATCTGATGCTTCCATTTCTGCTTTTATTATCAATGTTGACTCATAGAAACCAGACCTATTAGGTCATTTATTTCATCCTGCTGACAACACAGGATAATTCCCCCTGGAAAAGGCTCAAATGCAATTCTGTACTCTGGTTCTAAATGACTAAACATTAGGGCTTCCCCCATTTCCCTTCAGAGACTATTAAAGAGTTACTATTAAATTTTCCAAACACTCAGCCCACATTTTCCCACATTTAATTTCATCCCATTACTCCAAGTTACATTTCCCTTTTGGCCACCCTAAGTAAATGATTTTCTTCCTGGGTGTTTTCACCCTTCAGAATCCCAGCTTGTCCCTTCGCTATATCGAGATATGTCAGAAAGAAAGCTCAAAAGGCAGAGAGCGACTGGTGGTCTTTACAGCTTTTATGCACTGCCCGCTCCAATCCCCAATCAACCCTGCCAGGCAAGTTGAGTTCTTCCAGTATTTATGCTCCTAATTACCTTTCCGCTTCATTTCCATCACCTGTTGGTAAATTACAAAGACCACACTCTCTCTCTCTCCCTCTTTATTGTCAGTAATACGTTTGACTTTTTTCCAATCCAAATATCCTGGCTAGTCTTCCAATCTTTAAAAATAATGTCTGGACATTGCTCTATAGAGGTGTAGAGACATTCTTTTAACACCTGGATAACAGGAATTGATTTTACATTTTCCAAATGACCCCATGCTTATTTAAAACCTGAAGCATGAATTTTGTATCAATTAGGTTCATTCAGTGAGCGATAATCCACATTTAGTTATATTCCACGGTTACTTTTTATTGATTGTTGTTTATAAATAATTATTCATTTTAGTTGGACTTTTTTTTTATTATTCTGCTGGAGATGTTAGCGTGAATTTGGAGATCTAGAAAGGGAACAAAGTGCACAGTTTGGTGGACAAATGACAGCACAGGGAATCTGGTGTGGACAGGGAATGTATCTTCCAACTCTGTTGTATTGTCCTCTCCTAATCGCTTAGAGCAGTGCTCTGCACACAGTACGCGCTCAATAAATACCTTAGATTGATCGATAACCCCATCCTATTTCCACTTCTACTGTCAACCCAGTATTTCCATATCACCTATGAACTTGAGCATTCTTCTCTCATATCTACCGTCTCTTCTACACTCTCCCAAGGATCTAAGATATAGTGCTCTACCCGGAACAAGCATTCAAATGATACTACCGATCGATTGACTTGTGAGTCGTGAGGTAGTAGAAATGGAAAGGGGAATTTGAGGATATCAGCAACTGGATTCCTTAACCCACTAAATTGGAAATCATTGAAAAGCTAGCTTGAGAGTTATCCAGACAAGATCCGAATTAAATTGTTTTCTACTCCCATTTTCATTTTCACCTCCCATGGTTCCAGCGCCCAAACACTTTCAGAACTCCAGTTCCATCAGCATCCTGCCCTTTACACACCTCTACTTATCGTGGCTTAGGAGAGGGGAGCTTGGATGTTTTTAAGGTATATTGCCCCAACATTTCACAATAAACAAACAGGGAGTAAAGTCTAGATGAACAAAGAGTTAATGACCTGCCATATCTTTCCCCAAGAGAACAAACTAAGCAGGAGATGAATAATTTTGGCAGACTTGTTCTTTTTTTTTCCCCGAGTTACTGCTGGAGTCACTAACTGCTGTGTCATCCCTTGAGTTTTCCGTCACCCTACTGCGATGCCGACAATGTCGAATAACTCCTAAATGCCAAACTCTCCAAACAGAAGCATGCATTCTCTTCCCTTCCTTCTTTCCCCTAGAAAGCACCCCGGGCTAATTTGTGTCACAAGAAGCGTAATCCCTGACTAATGAATCTCAATTCCAAATAGTCATTCCTTTTCAGCCTTAAATTTATCAAGACCTGAACATCGGGATCAGGGCCAAAGAGGTATCGCTTCTCTGAGCAGACGCACAAAGAGCCTCAACAAGAAACTCTTTTGTAATCCATTCATTATACTTCGCAACATCAAACAGGGAAAAATAATTAAAAATCTCCCATTGAGCACCTAGAGATCTTGAACATAGACGGGGGGTGAGCCCAAAGACAGGGTATTTGGTTACAAGAGTCACACTTCATCTTTTTAATTATGCTTTTTTTTAACAGTGGGTTTTTCAACAGTCCACCGTTTTTCTTTTACATAGAGGTGGGATTCACATATTTCTGGAAGAGGAAACGAAGGCATTGTTCTTTACCTCTGATATTTCCATTGGTGGGAGCTCGGTGTTTAAAGAAATAAACTGCCTGAATAAATTCAATTATCTGGAGAAAGAGTGGAGAAATCACAAGCCAGTGGCAGATTATGCAGGGGCCAGTCCAAAAGTTTCTTGGTTATTGTTAATGTTTCAGCCAGAGGAAGGCAAGAGCTGTCAAAAATGTAACATCTTTTCCTCAAAATGGGTCATTTCTTCTTTTACTGGACACTGCCACTAGAAACTAGTACAGCAGTAAAGACAGAAGATTTCCCCATTACCCCTTCTTCATAAGAATCCCAAAATATATGGACACAAACACATCAAAGCACACTCCTTGTGGGAAGGGAATGTCTTGTATTGTACTCTCCCAAGCACTTAGTTCAGTGCTCTGCACACAATAAGCTCTCAATAAATATGATTGAATAAATGAAAGAATGAGATCACTATTTGGTATCTATTAGGACTACATTTAATCTCTTAGGCCTTATTTCAACGAGTGCAAATCAATACACCCCAAAAATGTTTTCAAAATCCTCATCATCAAATGTCGCCAGCTTGTTTCTGATCTATAGTGACCTTATGGACATATTTTCTCCACAACATCCTATTGTCTGCCACATCTGCAATTGCTCCGGTATGCATAGAGCCATAGAGTTTTCTTGGTAAAAAATACGGAAAAAGGTTTACCATTCCCTTCTTCCCTTTGCAAAATACAAACAGAAAAAAAAGAGAACCCAAGCTTAAAGATTGGGCAGATCAAATAAATTAACAGGAATTACACATTTGTGATAGAACATGTAACTTCAAGAAAACGTTAAGCGTTTTTGGGAAACATTTTCCCCATTTTCTGGCAATATAGCAATACATCATTCCCAACAAGTTCATCTGGAAAGAAGGTAGAGGATTTATAGTTGAAGGAATGTTTCTTTAATATGAACCAATAATGCAGACATCACCAAAGCAACGAAAGGAGCCACTTTTTCTAGGAAATGAAGTCTAAATAAAAATGTAAGCCATCATTTGGCACAGAAAAAAATACATCTAATCTGATTTTATAAGCACTTATAGCCACAATTTACGGTTTTGTCAGACTGAATAAATGAGTGTACCTATTCCCTAATGAATAAACTCGGATTGTTTCTGCTTTTCTCCACGGTATAGCTCAATTATTTCTTACAGTAATTTAACTTGTTACCTTAAATCTAGTGATACATTAATGCATTGAGTGACTGAGATTCGCAGTGCCAAAGGTAAATTCAGTTATTCAAATTATTCATCTTTGAGTCTGTTCTTAGCCCATTACTCAAACTCATGGAACTCCCCAGAAGTCAATAGGTGCTTTGTGTATGGAAATCCTGGATGTCAATAGCACATCTGTGAAGTTAATGTGGAAGGAAAAAGAATTTAGCCACAGGATTTTTTGAGTTTTGAACAGTCTCGTTGAAATCGACTTAAACAGCTCAGCATACACCCCTTATATTTGGGCTTCGATACCAAAATATAGTCCTTCCATTATGGCACAAACATTCTTGGGCCTCATTTTACCGAGAAAAACAGACGAAACGTTGTATCAGTTGTTTAAGGGCCAAATATATATTGGCCCTTACTGGCTAGCCGACTGCGTCAGACAAATGGAATAAAAGGTTGAAGCATTCCTATGAATTCCAACTGTGTTTTAACACAAAGTGTTTGTTCTATTTCCCCTAATTCAGCCTAAAATGTGTGATAAAGCAAAACCTTCGACTGACTCCTCATTGCCAATAACTCACATAACTTGCTTATATTTATTGGTCAGATATTCAATGGTACTTACTGGTCAGTCAGTGGTATTTATTGAGTAATTACTGTATGCTGAGCACTGTACTAAGTGTTTGAGAGCGTACAATAAATATTTGCTTGTGCCTTATTTATAGCTCCTCTTACACTCTTAAGTATGGCGTCTTTTTGTCTTCTGACATTTTTATGATATTTCCTGTGTTTAGTACAGTGCTCGACACACAGAGGTACTCAATAAATACTTTGCCAAGCACTTAGTGCAGTGCTCGCACAAAGTAAGTGCTCAATAAATATGAATGAATGAATGAATGCTACCACTGACAACAGACTGGATTGTAAACTAGACTGGAAGCTCATTGTGGGCAGAGGAATTGCTATATTGTACTCTCCCAAGTGATTAGTACAGTGCTCTGCCCACGATAAGCACTCGATAACTATAGTTGAATGACTAATAATAATTTCCATCATTTTATGACACTGCTTCACCATTTTTGATTTTGAACTCCTTGAGGGAAGGTATTGCATTTTACCCACTTTTTTCTCCCAAGTCCTACTTGGATGAACTGACATTCAATAAATACTGCTAATATCAGTTTGGCTATGGGTGCATACACACATTTGTTCCTTAGATTTAATAATAATAATAATTCTTATTATTATTGTACTTAATAATAATGATAATAATGTCATTTATTAAGTGCTTACTATGTGCAAAGCACTGTTCTAAGCACTGGGGAGGTTACAAGGTGATCAGGTTGTCCCACGGGGGCTCACAGTCTTCATCCCC
The DNA here is from genome assembly GCF_015852505.1 of Tachyglossus aculeatus. Classification (NCBI taxonomy): domain Eukaryota; kingdom Metazoa; phylum Chordata; class Mammalia; order Monotremata; family Tachyglossidae; genus Tachyglossus; species Tachyglossus aculeatus. The sequence continues at coordinate 168,218,801 of NC_052067.1, read as the reverse complement.
ATTTTTCAGATGAGGTAACTGAGGCGCAGAGAAGTGAAGTGACTTGCCCAAAGTCACACAGCTGACAATTGGCAGAGCTGGGATTCATGACCTCTGACTCCAAAGCCCGTGCTCTTTCCACTGAGCCACACTGTGGAGTTTTTCTAAGCACTTACTACGTACCAAACACTGTACTGAGCGCTGGGGTAGATAGAAGTTGATCTGGTTGGCCACAGTCCCTGTCCCATATGGGGCTCACACTCTCAATCCCTGTTTTACAAATGAGGAAACTGAGGACCAGAGAAGTGATTTATTTTATTTTGTTAGTATGTTTGGTTTTGTTCTCTGTCTCCCCCTTCTAGACTGTGAGCCCACTGTCTCTATATGTTGCCATCTTGTACTTCCCAAGCGCTTAGTACAGTGCTCTGCACACAGTAAGCGCTCAATAAATACGATTGATTGATTGATTGATTGATTGATTGATTGACTGACATCCATGGTCACACAGGAGACATGCGGCAGAGCTGGGATTATAACCCACATCCTTCTAACTCCCAGGGCCATGATCTATTCAATAAGCCAGGCTCTTTTTTGGTAAGCCATGCTGCTTCTCACTAAGCCATGCTGCAAGTTGAGATCCTTGGTAGTGAATTGTACATACGCATAATTAGGAAAATCTGCCTGAAATCAGGGTATTTGAGGTGGGCAGGAAAACAGAGTAGTCACACTGTGGCTTCTAAAGTGCTTCTTAGGACAGTGCTTTGCAATCAATCCAACAATCGATCGTATTTATTGAGCACTTACTCTGTGCAGAGGGCTGTACTTAGCACTTGGGTGAGTATATTATCACAGAATTAGTAGAAATGTTCCCTATCCACAGTAATAATAATAATAATAATAATAATAATAATAATAATAATAATAATAATGGCACAAGGAGCTTACAGTCTAGAGGAGAATAATGATGGCATTTGTTAAACACGTTGCTAAGCGCTTACTGTGTGTCAAGCACTGTACTGATCATTGGAGTAGACACAAGATAATCAAGTAGGAGAAGTAGCTCACAATCTAAGTAAGAGGGATAATGGTCACTGAATTCCCACATTGCATAGGAGCGAACTGAGACCCAGAGAAGCGAAATGACTTGTCCAAGGTCACACAGCAGATAACTGGCAGAGCCTGGATTTTATTCCAGTCCTCTGACTCCCACACTAAGTCGATCAATCGATCATATTTATTGAGCACTTACTGTGTGCCAAGTGCTATACTAAGCACCTGGGAGAGTTCAAGAGAGTCGGCAGAAATTCCCTGCCCACATTAAGCTCACAGATTAGAGGCGGGAGACAGACATTAATAGAAATAAATAAACTATGGACGTGTACATAAGTGCTGTGGGACTGCGAGGTGGGGAGGAATAAAGGGAGCAAGTCAGGACAAGGCAGAAGGGAGTGGGAGAAGAGGAAAGGGGAAGGTTTCTTGGGGAAGATGGGGTTTCAATATGTGTTTGTACATATTTATTACTCTATTTATTTATTTATTTATTTTGCTTGTACATATCTATTCTATTTATTTTATTTTGTTAGTATGTTTGGTTTTGTTCTCTGTCTCCCTCTTTTAGACTGTGAGCCCACTGTTGGGTAGGGACTGTCTCTATATGTTGCCAACTTGTACTTCCCAAGTGCTTAGTACAGTGCTCTGCACACAGTAAGCGCTCAATAAATACAATTGATTGATTGATTCAATAAGGCTTTGAAGGTGGGGAGAGTCACTGTGAGAGTCATAAGAGAAGGGAGGGCCTTCTAGGCCAGAGGCAGGACATGGGCGAGAGGGTCGCTGGTGAGACAGACGAGATTGAGGTACGGTGAGAAGGCTGACATTAGAGGAGCGAAATGTGTGGGCTGGATCGTAGTAGGGGAGAAGAAGTAGGAGAAAAGTGAGGTGAGGTAGAAAGGAGAGAAGCAGCATGGCTCAGTGGCAAGAGCCTGGGCTTGGGAGTCATAGGTTGTGCGTTTTAATCCCAGTTGTGTGACTTTGGGCAAGTCACTTCACTTCTCTGGGCCTCAGTTCCCTCATCTGTAAAATGGGGATGAAGACTGTGAGCCCCACGTGGGACACCCTAATTACCTTGTATCTCCCCCAGCGCTTAGAACAGTGCCAACTGTTGCCAATACGTTGCCAACTTGTACTTCTCAAGCACTTAGTACAGTGCCCTGCACACAGTAAACACTCAATAAATACGATTGAATGAATGAACAGTGCTTGGCACATAGTAAGCACTTAACAGATATCACCATTATTATTATTGTTAAGGGGGGCAAGGTAGTGGACTGCTTTAAAGCCACACAATAAGCCCTCAATATATACCACTGATTGATTGATTCATAGATAATCATGATAACAATATTAATAAATATAATAATGGTATTTATTAAGCACTTACTATGTGCCAAGCACTGTTCTAAGTGCTGGGGAGGTTACAAGGTGATCAGGTTGTCCTACATGGGGCTCACAGTCTTAATCCTCATTTTACAGATGAGGGAACTGAGGCACAGAGAAGTTGCCCAGAGTCACACAGCTGACAAGTGGCGGAGCCTGGATTTGAACCCATGCCTCTGACCCCGAAGCCCAGGCTCTTTCCACTGAGCCATGCTGCTTCTCCTATTAGTGATCGATTCTAAATTGTTGGCCTGATTGGCACAGTATATTGATTCATATTACGCTCACAGTTCTCCTGAGGGAAATTGTAGGGAATCTTCAATCAATCAATCAGTGCCTACTTTGGGCAGGAAACTATATTTAGACTTCAGAAAGGATGTAGTCAATGCCCACCCTACACTACTCAACAATTTTGAAATGTTCCTGCCCATTTGAAATAAATTTTATATTAAATATTGTTGACCATCACTTACCTTCATGTTAATATTTTTATTGATTTTTTATCCACATACCAGCATTATCCAAGGTTGGTAAAATAGCCATTTTGAGAAATGAAACATGTAAATATTTGACACACCTGAAGTCCATTTTAAATCCAGAAAATAAAGTCCGACAGTTCTGTCCTGGCCAATCGGAAAGAGCACAGGCCTGGGAGTTGGAAGGCCTGGGTTTCTCATTCCAGTCCTGACAGTTACCTGCTGTTTGACCTTCAGGTAGACTTAAGTTCTCTGTACCTCAGTTTCCTCATCTGTAAAATGGGGATTCAATGCCATCTCCCTTCCCTTTAGACTCTGAGCCCATGTGGAGTGGGAACTTCATCTACCTGACCATCTTGTGTCTGCCACAGTGCTTAATAAAGTGCTTGGCTCATAATAAGCACTTAACATATACTGCTATCATTATTATTATTTCAGAGGGGTGGCTTAAATCACAAAAACTTAAGCATAAATATTGCTTCTCCAATTTTAAAATTGGAGAAGCAGTGTGGCTCAGTGGAAAAAGCCCGGGCTTTGCAGTCAGAGGTCATGGGTTCAAATCCCTGCCCTACCAAGTGTGTCAGCTGTGTGACTTTGGGCACGTCACTTAACTTCTCTGTGCCTCAGTTACCTCATCCGTAAAATGGGGATGAAGACTGTGAGCCCCCCGTGGGACAACCTGATCACCTTGTTACCTCCCCAGTGCTTAGAACAGTGCTTTGCACATAGTAAGCACTTAATAAATGCCATTAAAAATTGCTAAATCAAATGAAGAAATTCCTGATAGATGTAGGGAAATCAAGAAGCTTTATTCAAGTAAACTAGTAATTTCCTACTAGTACTTATTATAATAACAATTGTGGTATTGGTTAAGTATTAACTATGTGCCAAGCACTGCACTAAAAAGTGGGGTAGAGTAAAGATAATCAGGATTTCTTAGAGCAAGAATGGAAATCGAGCTTAAGAATGGAGTAAATGGGGCCTTTATCTCAAGTTTAATTCTACTGTGGACATGCAAATGTGAAATGCAGACTGCTCTTCTGTAGGCAGAGTTCTGTCCGACATATAATTGCTGACCACTTTATCTAGAGAGCTGAAACTTCAGTGTTTTGACCGACTCTAGTCAAGAGACCTAACTGAAAGGATGACTACCCCAATTTTTATCAGATCCTGTACTTCAAAGGAAACATTTTCAAATGAACTGGAATCATCAATAATGAAATAATGCTTCAGTACTCTCCAAATAATGCTGGTATTATCCGAGATTTGGAAAATGACAGTCATCTCAACAGACCCTGAGGAGATTTATAAACTACAGTCGAACCCCTCTTAAAAGGAATCCCAGGAGACACAGAAGAGACAAGAGAGTGGCTTGTTTATAAGGAGGTTTTCATATGTTAAATGCTTCATCTCTCATCGCATTCATTCATTCATTTATTCATTCAATCGTATTTATCATCATCATCATCAATCGTATTTATTGAGCGCTTACTGTGTGCAGAGCACTGTACTAAGCGCTTGGGAAGTACAAGTTGGCAACATATAGAGACGGTCCCTACCCAACAGTGGGCGGATGCCATAATCTTCTGATTCTGGAGTTTTCCTAGCAAGGCTAGGAACGGGTTTCATTCCATCCCCCTTTTAGACTGTGAGCCCACTTAGAACAGTGCCTCACACATAGCGCTTAACAAATCCCATAATTATTATTATTATTACTTAATAGAGTGCTCTGCACACTCTAAGGACTCGATCAATACCGATGACTGATACTGCTTTCCCTTCCATTTCAAGTAGTTTAGGGACTGGGTTTGATTATATTATCCTTAGTGCCATAATGTATAAATAAGAAGTTTATTTATGTTAATGTCTGTCTCCCCCTCTATCCTGTAAGCTTTTCATGGGCAGGGAATTTGTCTGTTTATTGTTACATTGTACTCTCCCAAGAGCTTAGTATAGTGCTCTGCACACAGTAAGCACCCAATAAATATGACTGAATGAAACGAAACAGCTTAATACATTCCATAATAGTGATAGTAATAATAATAATAATAATGATAATAAGATGAAACCCAGATTCACGTATAAAGCACTTAACTCTCTATGGGAAGAAATGACTTTTAAGATTTGCTACTGCTCCATAAAAATATCCCTTAATCCACATGGAAATCTGGTAACGGTTACCATGTAGGATAATGACTTAAGGGTTCCATATAAAATAAAAGAGGACTCCTGTGATTTCCTGAAACAGTAAACTTTAGAAGGCAGACCAGAATTCTGGTTGGGACTGCTAATCTTTTAGCAGCTATTCTTATGAAAAAATGTCATGGAACATTAAATGGTCAACAAAGCTTAGAGAGTACCTTGAGTAGAAAAGAGAGTGACAGGGAATTTAGCTTCATATTCAATTTCCTGACCAGGCTTGGACTGGAATCAGGGAGATCAGTAGTGTCATCCATCCAAGCACTGATTAATTGTTCCTATACCTGTTAATTCCCCCGGCTTTTGATCCTTTTTTTCTAAGGGCTACGCATTGTTATTTATTCCAACCCTCAGACCCCTTAGCACTTATGTCCACCTTCGTAATTTATTTTGTTGGCTATCTCCCCCACCAGACTGTAAGCTCCTTGTGGTCAGAGACTACATCTCTGTATTATACTATGCTGTATTATACTCAAGTGCTTAGTACAGTGCTCGCCCCACATTAATACCATCGATCAATTAATTGTCCACAAGTTATGTATACTTTCTCTTTTATAAACATCTCTCTTTCCTCTCCAATTGTGAGGTTCTGGAGGGCCAATGTGTCTTGGTCTGAAATCTCTTATTCAGCATTTATGCCTGTGCTTGTTATCAATCAATCGTATTTATTGAGCGCTCACTGTGTGCAGAGCACTGTACTAAGCGCTTGGTATGATATTCAGGTCACGGTAAAGACTCTATACAAACCGATAAATAAATAAAATTGTATCTCCCTCAACAGGCTTTTCTCGACTAAACCATCCTTACCCTACCACCTCTCCCTTCTGCGTCCCTCTATACTTGGATCTGTAATAATAATAATAATGATGATGATGATGATGATAATAATAATAATAATAATAATAATAATAATGCATTTATTAAGTGCTTACTATGTGCAAAGCACTGTTCTAAGCGCTGGGGAGGTTACAAAGTGATCAGGTTGTCCCACAGGGGGCTCACAGTCTTAATCCCCATTTTACAGATGAAGGAATTGAGGCACAGAGAAGTTAAGTGACTTGCCCAAAGTCACACAGCTAACAATTGGCAGGGCCGGGATTCAGCGGGATTCGAACCCATGACCTCTGACACCAAAGCACATGCCCTCTCCACTGAGCCACACTGCTTCTCTACCATTTAAGCACTTGATGTCCATCCCACCCTCAGCCCCACATCACGTACTTTGATATCCATAATTTCTATTAACAACCATCTCCCTCTCTAGACTGGAATGACAATGGTAATAATATTTGTGGTATTTTTTCAGCACTAATTCTGTACCAGGAACTGTACTAAGAGCTAGGGTAGATATGAGATAATCAGGTTGGACACAATCCCTTTCCCACGTGGAGCGCACAGTCTCAATCCCCATTTTCCAGATGAGGTCACCGAAGCCCAGAGAAGTGAAGCGACTTGCCAAAGGCCACACAGCAGACAAGAGGCAGAGCTGGGATTGGAACCCATAAACTTCTGAAATCCAGGCCCAGGCTCTATCCTCTATGGTATGCGGTACTCCTTGAGGGCAGGGAGAGTGTGTACGTTCTCTGTCATATTGCATTCGTATAAGCTCTTAGTACAGTGTCCTCCACACAGCAAACCCTGAATTATCATAAATAATAATTATGGTATATGTTAAGCACTTACTATGTGCCCAGCACTGTTCTAAGCACCGGGGTAGATACAAAGTATTCAGGTTGTCCCACGTGGGGCTCAAAGTCTTAATCCCCATTTTACAGATGAGGTAACTGAGGCACAGAGAAGTTAAGTGACTTGCCCATGGGGCTCAAAGTCTTAATCCCCATTTTACAGATGAGGTAGCTGCGGCACAGAGAAGTTAAGTGACTTGCCCAGGGTCACAGAGCAGACAAGTGTCAGCCCTGGGATTAGAACCCATATCCTCTGACTCCCAATCCCAGGCTCTTTCCATTAAGTCACGCTGCTTCTCTATAAATAAATGCCATTGATTGATTCAGTTGCCACCATTACTAGTACTTCTGACATGTGACCTTGGGCAAGTCACTTTTCTTCTCTAAGCCTCAGTTTCCTGTTCTGTAAAATGGGGATTGAGACTGTGAGCCCCACGTGGGAAAGGGACTGTGTCCAACCTGATCTGCTTGTATCCCCTGTAGTGCTTAGTATAGTGCCTGGCACATAGTTAAGCACTTAACAAATGCCATGATTATTCTAATTATTAGTTGGATAATTCTATTAAGTCCAAGAGGGAATCTTTTTTACTTCCGCTGATTTTTGGTAAACCTTGACAATCAGAGCATCACTTGAAATCCCAGAATGACCGACACCCCTTGGCCTACTGACACAGGTCTAGCGTGGAGACAAAATTATACTTTCCCTCTAGGATTTGTGGCCATTCCAGGCAAGTGGCAAGGTCAATTGGTTAGGGAGCATATTTGCCTTATACGGAAATAAGAATGACACTCCATTAACCTCCAGAAGTGTCATTATTTACCAGAATACGTAAAATGAATTCCCAACACAGAGTGAATAAATCTGATGGGCAAGGAAGGCCGCTATGGGAAATGTTCTTGAAATTGTTGAAAAAGTGACCCAGTGAGGTTTATCTACGTTTGTCAATTACTATGAAAATTGTTTCTCATCTAAATCTCACCTCTTTTTCTTTACCTTACTCTACATAGACTTAATGGAAAACAACATTCAGGATTCTTGCTTTGATGTGCATTTCTTAGAGAAGGAGAATGGTGCGGAGGATTGAGCACGGGCCTGAGAGTCGGAAGGTCATGGGTTCTAATCCTGCCTCTGCCATCTGTCTGCTGGATGACCTTGGACAAGTCACTTAACTTCTCTGTGCCTCAGTGACCTCATCTGTAAAATGGGAATTAAGACTGTGAGGCCCATGTGGGACAGAGACAGTGTCCAATCCAATTGGCATGTACTCCCAATCCCGGGCTCTTCCCATTAAGTCACGCTGCTTCTCTATAAATAAATGCCATCGATTGATTCAGTTGCCACCATTACTAGTACTTCTGACATGTGACCTTGGGCAAGTCACTTTTCTTCTCTAAGCCTCAGTTCCCTCTTCTGTAAAACGGGGATTGAGACTGTGAGCCCCATGTGGGAAAGGGACTGTGTCCAACCCTATCTGCTTGTATCTGCTGTAGCACTTAGTACAGTGTCTGGCACATAATAAGCACTTAACAACGACCATAATTGTTATTACTTTTTAATTCTACCTCTCTATACCTAGTGCTATCCTCTCTGGTCCTCCTACACTGTCCTAAAATACCTTGCTCGTGACTCTCTTGCACCGTTCCAAATTTTTTTTCAATGGTATTTGTTAAGTGCTTACTATATGCGAAGCACTGTTCTAAGCTCTGGAATAGATACAAAGTGCTCAGGGTGTCCCCCGTGGGGCTCACAGTCTTCATCCCCATATTACAGATGGGGGAACTGAGGCACAGAGGACAGAAGTGACTTGCCCAAAGTCACACAGCAGACAAGTGGCAGAGCCGGAATTAGAACCCATGACCTCTGGCTCCCAAGCTCGGGTTCTTTCCACTGAGCCACGCAGCTTCTAATAATGGCATTTGTTAAGTGCTTACTATGTGCCAAGAACTGTACTAAGCAAGGTGTGGGGGGAGGTATAGGGTAATCAGGTTGTCCCACGTGGGGCTCACAGATTTTACAGATGAGGAAACTGAGGCGCAGAGAAGTGAAGTGACTCACCCAAAGTCACACAGCTGACAAGTGGCAGAGCTGGGATTTGAACCCATGACGTCTGACTCCTCAGCCTGGGCTCTTTCCATAGAGCCATGCTGCTTGTCTAAAATGATCAAGAAATCCATCAACAGGATTTATTGGTCACCCACTCTGTGAAGAGCTCTGTACTAAGTGCTTGGGAGAGAACAATACAGTAGGTAGACACAATCCCTGATCCCAAGGACCTTCCAATCTAAGCAGGGGAGAGAGGCATAAAAATAAATTACAGGTTGAGGAAGCAACGCACGAGAAGCAGCGTGGCTCAGTAGAAAGAGCCCAGGTTTGGGAGCCAGAGGTCATGGGTTCTAATCCCTGCTCCGCCACTTATCAGCTGTGTGACTTTGGGCAAGTCACTTAGCTTCTCGGTGCCTCAGTTACCTCATCTGTAAAATGGGGATTAAGACTGTGAGTCTCACTTGGGACAACTTGATCACCTTGCATTCCCCCTGCCCCCAGATCTTAGAACAGTGTTTTGCACATAGTAAGCACTTAACAAATGCTATTATTATTATTATTATTATTATTATTATTATTATTATTATTATTATTATTATTATTATTATTCCCTTTTGGCATGAACACAGGCTTGGGAGTCAGAGGACATGGGTTCTAATCCCACCATCACCACTCATCTGCTGTGTGACCTTGGGCAAGTCACTTCACTTCTCTATGCCTCAGTTACCTTTTAGACTGTGAGCCCACTTCTTTAGACTGTGAGCCCACTGTTGGGTAGGGACTGTCTCTATATGTTGCCAACTTGTACTTCCCAAGCGCTTAGTACAGTGCTCTGCACACAGAAAGCGCTCAATAAATACGATTGATTGATTGATTGATTGATTACCTCAACTGTAAAATGGGGATTAAGACTGTGAGCCCCATATGGGAAAGCCTGATTACCTTGTATCGACCTTAGGTGTTTGAACAGTGCTTGGCATATAGTAAGTGCTTAAGAAATACTTTAATAATTATTATTGTTATTATTATAAGTATATTTTCATAAGGGCTGTGGGGTGGGGGTAGGGTCGGTATTGAAGTGCTTTGGAGATAAGGATTCACAGGAAGGGAGGACAGGGAGGGAAAATGAGTCAGTCCATATTCACTGAGCCTTTACTGTATGCAGAGCACTGTACTAAGCACTTGGGAGAGTACAATATAACAATTAACAGACAAATTCCCTGCACACTAGGAACTTACAGTCTAGAGCAGGAGACAGACATGCATAGAAATAAATAATATTACAGACGAGAAGTTAATCAGAGATTTCCTGGAGGAGATATGATTCCAGTAGGGCTTTGATGATGGGGAGAGTAGCGGTCTGTCAGATATGGAAGGGAAGGTAATCCCAGGCCCAATGTGCCAAACACTGGGCTAAATACTGGGACAATACACATGGGGTTCACAGTTTAAGGAGTTTATGATCTTCTGTGTGCAGAGCATGCTAGGAAGCATTTGGGAGAGGGTAATAGAGTTAGTAGACATAGTCCTTGCTTACAAGGAATTCCCGTGCTTACCCCTGAAGAGTTTAGTAGAGAGCTTTGCATACTCATATTAGAAGCAGCATGGCTTAGTGGCAAGATCCCGGGCTTGGGAGTTAAAAGGTCATGGGTTCTAATTCCGACTCCGCCTCATGTCTGCTGTGTGACCATGGCCAAATCACTTTACTTCTCTGGACCTCTGTTACCTTGTCTGTAAAATGGGGATTAAGACTGTGAGCCCTCTGTGGGCCGGGGACAGTGTACAACCTAACTTGTATTTACCCCAGAGCTTAGAACAGTGCTTAGCACATAATAAGTGCTTAACAAGTACCATTATTATCATTATTAATATTATTAGTATTAGAGATTTGATAAGTATCACTGATGGAATGATCCATCTCGACTTACCTCATTTTATATTAGTGATACTTTGCACTGAGTTTTTCGACCTTTCCCCCCAAATAGACAAATGAAGTTGACAATTAGACTTGACTTTTAGACTGTGAGCCCACTGTTGGGTAGGGACTGTTTCTATATATTGCCAATTTGTACTTCCCAAGTGCTTAGTACAGTGCTCTGCACATAGTAAGCGCTCAATAAATACGATTGATGATGATGATGATGATGACAATTGACAATTGACAAGTGAGGTTCCATTGGGGAGGCTCTAAGGGAAAGCTTGAAAGTGGAGATCAACATTCAATGAGAAGAGGAATCTAAGAGGCACACAAACTTGTATCTGCCTGTAACGGAGAAGCGACTCTTATTTGTCTGTGTTTTGGTGCCTCCCAAAATGAAATGCACTAGTCAAGTGGAAACTGTTTTCATTTCAAAGGTAACTGAATTACATAATAATGATAATAATAGTAATAGGCTTTTGTTAAGCACTTATTATGTGCCAGGCACTGTGCAAAGCACTGGAATAGGTACAAGATAATTGGATGGGATATAGTCCCTGTCCCACACGGAGCTCAAAGTTTAAATCCCCATTTTACAGATGAAGGGAGAAATTAAGTGACTTGTCCGAGGTCACACAGCAAACAAGTGGCAGAGCTGTAATTCATTCATTCATTCAATCATATTTATTGAGCGCTTACTGTGTGCCGAGTACTGGACTAGTGGAAAGAGCCCGGGCTTTGGAGTCAGAGGTCACGGGTTCAAATTCCGGCTCCGCCACTTGTCAGCTGTGTGACTTTGGGCAAGTCACTTAACTTCTCTGGGCCTCAGTTACCTCATCTGTAAAGTGGGGATTAACTGTGAGCCCCCTGTGGGACAACCTAATCACACTGTAAACTCCCCAGTGCTTAGAACCATACTTTGCACATAGTAAGCGCTTAATAAATGCTATTATTATTATTATTATTATTATTATTATTACTAAGCGCTTGGAAAGTACAATTCAGAAATGAGAACCCAGGTCATTCTGACTCCCAAGCCTGCTTTCTACTCACTAGGCCACACTGCTTCTCATTTTACCATCCTTTTCCTAGATTAGCATGAGTCCCCGCTACTAAAATAGTAATAATGGTGATAATAATAATGACGATTATTATAATGATAATAATTGTGGCATTTATTAATCACTTACGATGTTCCAGTCACTGTATTACTTGCTCGGGTAGATCCAAACTATTCAAGTTGGACACAGTCCATGTCCCTCATGGGCTCACAGTCTTAATCCACGTTTTACAGTTGAGGTAACTGAGGCACATGGAAGTGCAGTGACTCATCCAAGGTCACACAGCAGACAAGTGGCAGAAGCGGGATTAGAGTCCAGGCCCTTCTAACTCCCAGGTCTGGGCTCTGGCCACTAGGCCAAGCTGCTTCTGGTCTACTGGGTTGTTAGTAAAAAATAAATTCCAGAATCTCTGCACTCATGTGTGTTTTTTATAGTGAATATCATTTGAGGGGCAGGGAAGAGGATAATTGCGACAGCTTCTGCTAAAATTAAAAAAAAACAACCCAACAACAAACTTCTGAATGCAAATATACTTATGCAAAATGCAGTAATTAATTATGATCATAAAGTTCTAGGTTGGAGTCCTACTAGTGATGTCCCTTGCTCTCCCAAAGATCTAAGCTGCCAAAAATTTTGCCTTAGTCCTTGACTTTATTCCATTTTTCCAATTAAATAACCTGATGCTTTTTTCTGCTTTAGACTTAGTACAGTGCTTTGCACACAGTAAGCGCTCAATAAATACAATTGATGATGACTTAGTTAATTTTTTTTCCTGGGCACACAGGAAAACATGCAAACAAAAAAACATGCCGATAACAGGACAAAGTTACCGTACTGCTGGATTGTGGAATAACTATTATGTAAGCTGCATAGTGCAATACAGAAAATTTTCTTTTTAAAATTGAATATTACCACAGGAGTTCATGATGAAAAACTGAAGAATCCCCATGTGGCTGAAAGGGTTATTGTGGATATATTGCTTGGTAAAGCACTTTCAGAAATTTAGATTTTTTTAAAACGGTATTCATGAAGTACTGATTATGTGCCAAGCAATGCAGTAAGCACTGGGGTGGATATGAGGTTGGACCGAGTCCCAGTCTCATGTGGGGCTCACATTCTTAATTTCCACTTCTTAGATGAGGTAACTGAGGTACAGAGAAGTGAAGTGAGTTGCCCAAGGTAATACAGTGCTTGGCGCAAAGTAGAGTGACTCAGTGGAAAGAGCCCAGGCTTGGGAGTCAGAGGTCACGGGTTCTAATCCCGCTCTGCCAGCTGTCGGCTGTGTGACTTTGGGCAACTTCTCTGTGCCTCAGTTACCTCACCTGTAAAATGGGGATTAAGACTGTGACAACCTAATCACCTTGTACCCTCCCCAGTGCTTAGAACAGTGCTTTGCACATAGTTAGTGCTTAACAAGTACCATCATCATCATCATCATCAACCATATTTATTGAGCGCTTACTATGCACAGAGCACTGTACTAAGCACTTGGGAAGTACAAATTGGCAGCATATAGAGACAGTCCCTACCCAACAGTGGGCTCACAGTCTAAAAGGGGGAGACAGAGAACAAAACCAAACATACTAACAAAATAAAGTAGAATAGATATGTACAAGTAAACTAACTAAATAAATAGAGTAATAAATATGTACCATTGTTATTATTATTATTATTATATATGGTCTGGAGTGGGGCAAGTTTGGAGAAAGGAGATCAACCAGAAAGCTTCGCAGTACAGGCAATATAGGTTGATGTGGTCGCTGTTTATATAGAGTGGAAGGGAACAACGATGAACGTGTTGCGGAGAAAAAACTGAACGTAGAGGTTAAAAGGCAGTCCAAATTAATGCTAACCAGGTAAAAAAAAAGTGTCCGTGAGTTGGAATTTGAGTACTGAGCATAGGAGAAATAACAAACAAAGCTACGCATTCAATATAGGGCAGGGTTGATGTTACAAGGGTTGATTGGTCATTTCAAAGATTATTACTACCTGCCCAAGAGGGTATCTAGGGAAAGGGTGAGAAGGTGAAATCAGTCTTTTTGTTGGGAGATATTACTGTCAGGAAAGGATTTCTTGAAGGCGAGGTTGCTGGAATTCGTGGTTTCAAAAAATGGAAATTTTCTGTAGAATGCAATTAAGCTATCTCCCATCTTTCAACAATTCTGTAATCATGATTTACTACTGGTATTGAAAAGCCTTACGCAGCCTCAATACACTAGCGATGCGTAACTGATTCATTATGTTAGATGAGGGTCTTTGGTCGTGATTCTGCTGTTTTTGTTTTTTTATTTTAAACCCAATCAATGGACTTGGGCCACTTTCCAGATTCGTGATTTGGGAAGTTTGAAGCCAAACCTCTCAAGCTTTGCTCATGAGATAATTACAATACAATGGTCCAGATTCATCAGTTTTATGGACTTACTTAAAAGAAAAAAAAATGCCAATTTGCCAGCTCATTATAAACCACATCAGGCAGTTAGAAATTTTGGAAATTTCCAATATACAGAAACATTATTCTTCAAGTGTAGACCTTTGAGGAAGCTAAAGAACTCTTCTGATTTCTTAATTTTTTCTCTCTTTTTTCAAGCAGTATTTTCTTAGTCATAATAGGAGATAGTGAAATATATTAAGTTGTTTATAATTGGCTTTGAAAAATTCAAAAGCCATCTGGAATTCTCCCCCAACCCCCACCCAGCCCCAGGTTTGGAATTAATTTTTTTTCAAATACAGTTATTATTATTTCCTCAAGGAGCTTGTTCTCCACTTTATTTTTTTTTTTAAAAAGCAAACTTCATTCCTCTGCATCACCCGGACTTGCTTCCTTTATTCATCCCCCCTCAGCCCCACAGGCCTTATGTACCTATCTGTAATTGATTTATTCATATTAATGTCTGTCTCCCCCTCTAGACTGTAAGCTCACTGTGGGCAGGTAATTTGCTGTTACATTGTTATAGTGTAATAATAATAATAATAATAATAATAATAATAATAATAATAATAATGGCATTTGTTAAGTGCTTACTATGTGTAAAGCATGGTTTTAAACACTGGGGAGGTTACAAGGTGATCAGGTTCTCCCACAGGGGGCTCACAGTCTTAATCCCCATTTTACAGATGAGGTAACTGAGGCACAGAGAAGTGAAGTGACTTGCCCAAAGTCACACAGCCGACAATTCATTCATTCATTCATTCATTCAATCAATCAATCTCATTTATTGAGCACTTACTGTGTGCAGAACAATGTACTAAGCACTTGGGAAGTACAAGTTGGCAACATATGGAGACAGTCCCTACCCAACAGTGGGCTCACAGTCTAAAAGGGGGAGACAGACAACAAAACAAAACATGTGGACAGGTGTCAAGTCATCAGAATAAATAGAAGTAAAGCTAGATGCACATCATTAACAAAATAAATAAAATAGTAAATATGTACAAGTAAAATAAATAGAGAAATAAATCTGTACAAACATATATACAGGTGCTGTGGGGAGGGGAAGGAGGTGGAGGTGGTGGGGAGGGGGAGAGGAAGGAGGGGGCTCAGTCTGGGGATTGACAATTGGCAGAGCTGAGAAGCAGCGTGGCTCACTGGAAAGAGCCCGGGCTTTGGAGTAAGACGTCGTGGGTTCAAATCCCAGCTCTGCCAATTGTCAGCTGTATGACTTTGGGCAAGTCACTTAACTTCTCTGTGCCTCAGTTACCTCATCTGTAAAAGGGGGATGAAGACTGTGAGCCCCCCGTGGGACAACCTGATCACCTTGTAACCTCCCAGCGCTTAGAACAGTGCTTTGCACATAGTAAGAGCTTAATAAATGTCATTATTATAATTATTATTATTATTGAACCCCTTACCTCTGACTCCAAAGCCCGTGTTCTTTCCACTAGGGTACTCTCACAAGCACTCAGTACAGTGCTTTGCAAACGGCAAGAACTCAATAAATACTATTAACTCAGTGACCAGCTGACCCGAAGATCAAATCTCTTGGCTCAGCCTCAGTCGCCAATGTCACTGACAGCATCAGCATCTGTTGAGCACCAGCGTTGTAATTTTAGTTAATTAATTTCACTGTGGTATTTGTTAAACACTTCCTATGTGACAGGCACTGAACTAAGGGCAGGGGTGGATGCCAGCGAATCGGGTTGGACACAGTCCCTGTCCCACCTGGGGCTCACTGTCTCAATCCCCATTTTACAGATGAGGTAGCTGGGGCACAGAGAAGTGAAACGACCTGCCCAAGGTCACACTAAGAAGAACTCTAGACTGTAAGCTTGTTGTGGTCAGGGTAACTGGTTACCAACTCTGTTGTACTCTCCCAAGTACTTAGTACAAGACTCTGCATGCAGTAAGTGCTCAATCCAGCGCTTAGAACAATGCTTTGCATCATCATCATCATCAATCGTATTTATTGAGCGCTTACTATGTGCAGAGCTCTGTACTAAGCGCTTGGGAAGTACAAATTGGCAACATATAGAGACAGTCCCTACCCAACAGTGGGCTCACAGTCTAAAAGCACATAGTAAGTGCTTAACAAATACCATCATTATTAATAGATATGATTGATTGATTGATTGACTGTATGTCTCACCTTCTAAACTGTAAGCTCATTGTGGGTAGGGAACATTTCTACCAATCAATCAATCAATCAATCAATCGTATTTATTGAGCGCTTACTATGTGCAGAGCACTGTACTAAGCGCTTGGGAAGTACAAGTTGGCAACATATAGAGACAGTCCCTACCCAACAGTGGACTCACAGTCTAACTCTGTCCTATTGTTATCCTCCCTAGGTGCTTAGTACAGCGCTCTGCACACAGTAACAGCTCAATAAATACCACTGATTGATTGACATGTGAATTTTAGAGTACATAGTCACCCCTGATAAAAACAATAACAAGGACATAAATAACTGTAATAGTATTTACAGCACTTCTTTGTTCTAAGTCCATGGGAAACATGAAAGGAAGGCATGACATATTCCCTCCCAAGAGGAAATTGAAATGCAATGGAAATTCAAAGTCTTCTATTAAAGGAAAATCTCCTTAGTAAGTACAGTGCACATTAAGCTGGCACTACAGGAGGAGAGGGTATGGGCCAGCTCTGCCACCTGCCTGCTGTGTGACCCTGGGCAAGTCACTTCACTTCTCTGGGCCCCACTTCCCTCATCTGGAAAATGGGGATCGAGACCGTGAGCGCCATGTGGGCTAGGGAAGCAGCGTGATTCAGTGGAAAGAGGTCAGAGAGTCAGAGGTCATGGGTTCTAATCCCAGCTCTGCCGCTTGTCAGGTGTGTGACTTCTCTGTGCCTCAGTGACCTCATCTGTAAAATGGGTATGAAGACTGTGAGCCCCACATGGGACAACTTAGTCACCTTGTATCCTTCCCAGCACTTAGAATGATGCTTTGCACATAGTAAGAGCTTAACAAATGCTATTATTGTTATTATTATTATTATTATTATTATTATTATTATTATTAGGGACTGTGTCTGACCCTGTTTGCTTGCATCCACCCCAGCGCTTAGTATTCATTCATTCAATCGCATTTTTTAGACTGTGAGCCCACTGTTGGGTAGGGACTGTCTCTATATGTTGCCAACTTGTACTTCCCAAGCGCTTAGTACAGTGCTCTGTACACAGTAAGCGCTCAATAAATACGATTGATTGATTGATTGATTGATTGAGCACTTACTGTGTGCAGAGCACCGTACTAAGCGCTTGGGACGTACAAGTTGGCAACATATAGAGACGGTCCCTACCCAACAGCGGGCTCACAGTCTAGAAGAGTACAGTGCTTGGCACATAGTAAGCACTTAACAAATGCCATAGTTGTTATTGAATTTGTTCATCAACCAATTGATCCATCATATTTACTGTACTAGGAGATCAGTGAGGTGAGGTTAGGTGGGCCGAGCTGAGTGAGTGCTTTATAGCCGATGGTAAGGAGTTTCTGTTTGGCGTGGAGGTCGATGGATAGCCATGGGAGGTTTCCTGAGGAGTGTTAGATCGTGCTCTCTGAAGCACTGAATACAGTGCTCTGCACACAGTAAGCGCTCAATAAATACAATTGTTTGTCCAGAAGCCACATAAATAGAATTCATTCATTCGTTCATTCATTCCTTCAATCAATCATAGTTAGTGAGCGCTTACTGTGGGCAGAACACTGTACCAAGCACATAGGAGTGTACGACATAACAAAACAGGCCCTAAGAAATGATTGGAAGTATACACTGCTGCTTGGGGAATCAATCAATCAATCAATCGTATTTACTGAGCGCTTACTGTGTGCAGAGCACTGTACTAAGCGCTTGGGAAGTACAAGTAGGCAACATATAAAGACAGTCCCTACCCAACAGTGGGCTCACAATCTAGAAGGGGGAGAGAAGGGGAAGCAGCATGGCTTAGTGGAAAGAGCCCGGGCTTGGGAGTCAGATGTTGTGGGTTCTAATCCCACTTCTGCCACTCTTCAGCTGTGTGACTTTGGGCAAGTCACTTTACTTCTCTGGGCCTGTTCCCTCATCTGCAAAATGGGGATGAAGACTGTGAGCCCTACGTGGGAAGGAAGATGGGAACTTGTATCAAGTAGTGGTAGGTGTGTGTGCAGAGCACTATATTAAGCGGTTGGAAAAAACCTTGAAGGAACATGTATAAGAAGAGCATATTCCTCTGAGATGAAGAGTATAGGTTAGAGTCAAAACTGTTGTTTTTCATTATTCATTCATTCAATGGTATTTAGTGAGCGCTTACTGTGTGCAGAGCACTGTACTAAGCGCTTGGGAAGTACAAGTTGGCAACAGATAAAGACGGTCCCTACCCAACAACGGGCTCACAGTCTGGAAGGGGAGACAGACAACAAAACAAAATAAGTAAAGTGTCAAAACTGTAAGAATAAATAGAATTATAGCTATATGCACATCATTAATAAACAGAGTAATAAATAAATCATGATGATGATGATGATGATGATGATGATGATGATGATGATGATGATGATTAATAGTTTGGTTTCCTGATGCTTTATTAAATTGTGTCTCCCCTGGGGACAAGGTACTGTACTTAATTTCTAAACTTGTATTTTCCCAACGCTTGAGTAGCGTGCTTTGTACACAGCAGGCACTTCACAACAACATCAACCACCACCATTCATTCATTCAATCGTAATTATTGAGTGCTTACTGTGTGCAGAGCACTGTACTCAACGCTTCTCCCAACACAATGGACAATCCAGAAACATGCTATCTCATTCACTGGTTGGCTAACTCAAGGTCACTGAAGCCCCTGAACTTTTCCAGAACAGAATATCTTAGGCTCATTTCAATGCTCAGTCCATCACACATTTTCAGATTCAGTAATATGAACATCAGATCAACGGAGAAAACAGAAAGCGGCAGCAAAAATCCACTCCTCCACCACCACCACCACCACCACCAGTGGTACTTCGGTTGCTCACGCAGATGTGACATTGAGCCATGTCTTCTTCTTCATCCAAATGAAAGTCAGGGTTTTCATTACAGTTGGTTGGAACAGCCTGATCTGGTGGAATGAGCCCAGGTGGGCGTGGGAGTCAGAGGACCTGGGTTCTAATCCCTGATCTACTGCATATTCATTCATTTAATCGTATTTATTGAGCACTTCCTGTGTGCAGAGCACTATACTAAGTGCTTGGGAAGTACAAGTCGGCAACATATAGAGATGGTCCCTATCCAATCAAGAGCTCACAGTCTAGAAGGGGGGAGACAGACAACAGAACAAAACATGTAGACCGCATATCTGCGGTGTAGCCTTGGATAAGTCACTTAATTTATATATGCCTCAGTTACCTAATCTGTAAAATGGGGATGAAGACCCTGAGCCCCAGGTGAGACATGAACTGGGTCCAACCTACCCCAGCAGTTAGCACAATGCCTGCCACCTGCTAAGTGTTTAGCAAATACCATCAAAAGGATTGGTTGACTGTTAATTTTTAAAAATTATTTTCATCTTCCAAATTTTTTGTTAGATTTATTCCATCACATAATGGGGCATTAGTCAGAATTTTCAGAGCTGCCTAATTATTGCCATTAGATACAAGACACAACCTGACAATTAACTCTGTTCCCTTTCCATTCTCTTTCCAAGTGATGTGTTGAATCCACTCTTCTGCGGATAATCTCGCCCTCAGATATTCGCCTCCCATTCCCAACCAATTGCCTGCGTGGTTTCTCCTTCCTTCTCAATACCCTTTTCATTCTTTCCTGTCCTCAGGAATGGAATCTGAATCATGAACATTTTGGCTGTTTTCCTGGCTCAGCTAATGGAGAGCTGTTGGTTGAAGGGAGTGAGGATTCGGTTGAGTTTCTCTTTGTCAGAAATAGAGAGAGGAGGGACATTCTAACACAGTATCATCCATCACTTGCCCCTCTGGGACCTGAGAAAAACCAGCAAAATGAAGAAAATGGGCTCTCCTAATGTACATTTGACTGTCCCCCCCTTCCTCTTTATGCGGGTTCTAATTCCAGCTCTGCCACATGTCTGCTTGCTGTGTGACCCTGAGCAAGTCACTTTACTTTTCTGTGCCCCGGTTACCTCCTCTGTAAAATGGGAATTAAGACTGTGAGCCCCACGTGGGACACAAACTGTGTCCAACTTGATTGCCTTGTATCTACACCAAGCACTTAGAAGAGCACTCAGCACATAAGCAGCATGGCTCAGTGGAAAGAGCCTGGTCTTTGGAGTCGGAGGTCATAGGTTCAAATCCCAGGTCTGCCAACTGTCAGCTGTGTGACTTTGGGCAAGTCACTTAGCTTCTCTGTGCCTCAGTTACCTCATCTGTAAAAGAGGGATTAAAACTGTGAGACCCCCTGGGACAACCTGATCGCCTTGTAACCTCCCTAGCGCTTTGCACATGGTAAGTGCTTAATAAATGCCATCAGTATTATTATAATATGTGCTTAACAAATACCATCATCACTATTATTATTTCTATCTTCCACAGTGCTCTGCACGAGGTAGGCACTCAAGAAATATGAATGGTTGATTCTGCCCCAAAGATTTAACCACAGAATCTGGCTGTACTTCCTTTGGGAAAGTGGATATGGCGGTAGAGCAACGGCCTTTATGTAAAATGTTGAAAACCGTACTCATTTCTGTTCCTGACACAATGCATCAGCCTCTATGTAAAATATTGAAAACACTACTCATTTCTGTTCCTGACATAATATCCCTTAGGATTCCAGCAAACCTCATTCCCTACCCAGCGTCACTGCTGACCACATTATGTACCGGTGTGTCACTTCTCAAGTGGTAAAATGGTACCTAGCAATTAGTTTTATTTTGGTCCGGTGTATTTTGAGAAAAGAGAACATTGGAAATATCACCTTACCCAGTGACTAACCACACATAGTCTTGTATTGATTAGCGGAGGTGAAGCCCTGAAAAGACATTGAAGGTAACAAAGTCCCAGTGACATGACCACGAGAACTTCATTAATACCGTTAATTGGTCAGAACAGTGGCCCAATCAGTCAATTAATCAACGGTATTGATTGAGTGCTTACTGTGGACAGAGAACTGTAATAAGAGCTTGGGAGAGTACACTAAAGAAGAATTGGCAGGCACAATCAGCTGTACATAAAATGCTTAATAATAATTATAATAATTGTGGTATTTGTTAAGCTCTCACTATGTGCCAGGCACGGTACTAAGCTCTGGGGTAGATACAAGGTAACTGGGTTGGATACAACCCAGTAGCCCTGTAATAATAATAATAATGATGGCATTTGTTGAACGCTTACTATGTGCAAAGCACTGTTCTAAGCCCTGGGGAGGTTACAAGGTAATCAGGTTGTCCCACATGGGGCTCACAATCTTAATCCCCATTTTACAGAAGCAGTGTAGCTCAATGGAAAGAGCACAGGCTTAGGAGTCAGAGGTCATGGGTTCTAATCCCGGCTCTGCCACTTGTCAGCTGTGTGACTTTGGACAAGTCACTGAACTTCTCTGTGCCTCAGTGACCTCATCTGTAAAATGGGGATTAAGACTGCGAGCCCCACGTGGGACAACCTGATTACCTTGTATCCTCCCCAGTGCTTAGAACAATGCTTTGCACATAGTAAGCGCTCAACAAATGCCATTATTATCATTATTATTACAGGTGAGGTCACTGAGGCATAGAGAAGTGAAGTGACTTGCCCAAGTCCACACAGCAGATAAGTGGTGGAGTCAGGATTAGAACCCAGATCCTTCTGATTCCCAGGCCTGTGATCTACACACTAGGCTACACTGCTTCCCTTACAGTCTAGAGCGGGAGAAAAAGAGTATTGTGCCATCATCATCATCATCATCAATCGTATTTATTGAGCGCTTACTGTGTGCAGAGCACTGTACTAAGCACTTGGGAAGTACATGCCCAGAGCGTTTCTGAGCGTGCTAAGCAGAATTCTTCTTTGCTTGCCTGTAGGTCTTTCCAAATGATTAAGGAATCTCTCTCACCGAAAATGCCTCAATTTTCTCCCTCTCCATCACTCGTTCTCTTGGTTCCTTCCAAGCCAACCCTCTAGCTGTGCCTCCTTCTCGCTTGTCCCACATTTGGCCTTCCCTCATGTCCTTCCCCTAAACTGAATCTCCCTCCAATCAATCAATCAATCAATCAATCAATTGTATTTATTGAGCGCTTACTGTGTGCAGAGCACTGTACTAAGCGCTTGGGAAGTACAGGTTGGCAACATATAGAGACAGTCCCTACCCAACAGTGGGCTCACAGTCTAGAAGGGGGAGACAGAGAACAAAACCAAACATACTAACAAAATGAATAGAATAGATAAGTACAAGTAAAATAAATACATAAATAAATAGAGTAATAAATATGTACAAACATATATACATATATACATTGGTCAGATCGCAACACTCTCCACCTTTCCAGACTGTGAGCCCGTTGTTGGGCAGGGATGGTCTCTGTCCCTATACGTTGTCGAATTGTACTTTCCAACTGCTTAGTACAGCGCTCTGCACACAGTAAGTGCTCAAGAAATATGATTGAATGAATTAAAAACTCTCCTATGATATTACCTCCTACAACAAGCCCTCCTTGATTAATTTTCCAACACATTAAGCCATGAAAACCTATTGGACAACTGTAATATTTTTAGGCTCCCCTTTTCCTCACCTCCCTCTCCCATCTCCCTTACTTGCTCTCTTTGCTCTAACCTCTAATCCCCCTCCACCCCACAGCCCTTGCATATATAGGTATGTAGCTATAATTTTATTTATTTATATTGATTCCTCTTTACTTGTTTTGATGTGTTTATATATACTTGCTTTGATGTGTATATATATCAATATAAATAATTCTATTTATTTATATTGATGCCTGTTTATTTGTTTTGATGCCTGTCCCCCCATTCCTCCAGGAGGCCTTCCCAGACTGAGTCCCTTCCTTCCTCTCCCCCTCGTCCCCCTCTCTATCCCCCCATCTTACCTCCTTCCCTTCCCCACAACACCTGTATATATGTATATATGTTTGTACATATTTATTACTCTATTTATTTATTTAATTCACTTGTACATATCTATTCTATTTATTTTATTTTGTTAGTATGTTTGGTTTTGTTCTCTGTCTCCCCCTTTCAGACTGTGAGCCCACTGTTGGGTAGGGACTGTCTCTATATATTGCCAATTTGTACTTCCCAAGCGCTTAGTACAGTGCTCTGCACAGAGTAAGCGCTCAATAAATACGATTGATGATGATGATGATTCTAGACTGTGAGCCCGTTGTGGGCAGGGATTATTTCTCTTTGTTGCCGAATTGCATTTTCCAAGCACTTGGTACAGTGCTTGGCACACAGTAAGTGCTCAATGAATACAATTGAATTGAATGAATAATAATGATGGTATTTGTTAAGCGCTTACTATGTGCAAAGCACTGTTCTAAGCGCTGGGGAGGTTACAAGGTGATACGGTTGTCCCACGGGGGGCTCACAGTCTTAATCCCCATTTTACAGATGAGGTAACTGAGGCACAGAGAAGTTGCCCAAAGTCACACAGCTGACAGCTGGAGGAGGCAGGATTTGAACCCATGACCTCTGACACCAAAGCCCATGCTCTTTCCACTGAGCCATGAATGAATGAATGATGATATGCTAATAATGCTAATAATAATAATATTTGTTAAGCACTAACTATGGGCCAAACACTGTACTAAGTGTTGGGGGAAATGCAAGATAATCAGATTGCACCCTGTCCTTATCCCTTATCTAGTTTTTACATATATCTGGACAGACTAATTCATTCATTCATTCAATCGTATTTATTGAGCGCTTACTGTGTGCAGAGCACTGTACTAAGTGCTTGGGAAGTACAATTTGGCAACATATAGAGACAGTCCCTACCCAACAATGGGCTCACAGTCTAGAAGAGGGAGACAGGCAACAAAACAAACCATGTAGACAGGAGTCAAGTTGTCAGAACAAATAGAATTAAAGCTAGATGCACATCATAAACAAAATAAATAGAATAGTAAATATGTACAAGTGAAACAGAGTAATAAATCTGTACAAACATCTACAGGTGCTGTGGGGAGGAGAGGGAGGTAGGGCCGGGGGAATTCCATGCATGGACCTTCCTTTAAGCTTCTTCCAATAAGTGGCTCAGAAATTTCTATGGGTTGGAAAATAAGAATGATGATGTCTCTTTGAGAGGCACATTCAAAAGCCACCAAACCATGATGAAGCCCTGACAAAGAGTCTGTAGCTCTGATAAAAACAAGCCTTCTTATTTCAGCAGCTGAAGGAGGTAGAGCATGTCGTGAAAGCAGGATACTAAGTAAAATAGGTTTCCTACATAATGCTTTATGGTGTAGCACCAATGCTAGGAAAAGTCCAGGGAAAAGGTGGAAGAGGCAGGCTGACGGCTAGATGGACAGAGAACAGAACAACGATAACAGAAGAACCGTTAGAAAGGCTGCGGGTTATGGCAGAGGACGGGACGTTCTGGAGAAAGCATATCCACTGACTCTGTAGGAATCAGAAATGACTTGATGGCACTTAATAATAACAATGATGGCATCTATTAAGTGCTTACTATGTGCAAAGCACTGTTCTAAGAGTTGGTGAGGTTACAAGGTGATCAGGTTGTCCCACGGGGGGCTCACAGTCTTCATCCCCATTTTACAGGTGAGGTAACTGAGGCACAGAGAAGTTAAGTGACTTGCCCAAAGTCACACAGCTGACAAGTGGCGGAGTCGGGATTTGAACCCATGACCTCTGACTCCAAAGCCCGTGCTTTTTAAGTGCTTACTATGTGCAAAGCACTGTTCTCCAGTGGCTACCAATCAATCTGTGCATCAGGCAGAAACTCTTCACCCTGGGCTTCAAGGCTGTCCATCACCTCGCCCCCTCCTACCTCACCTCCCTTCTCTCCTTCTACAGCCCAGCCCTCACCCTCCGCTCCTCCACTGCTGATCTCCTCACCGTACCTCGCTCTCGCCTGTCCCGCCATCGACCCCCGGCCCACGTCCTCCCCCTGCCCTGGAATGCCCTGCTCCCTCTGCCCATCCGCCAAGCTAGCTCTCTTCCTCCCTTCAAGGCCCTGCTGAGAGCTCACCTCCTCCAGGAGGCCTTCCCACACTCAGCCCCTTCCTTCCTCTCCCCCTCGTCCCCCTTTCCATCCCCCCCCATCTTACCTCCTTCCCTTCCCCACAACACCTGTATATATGTATATATGTTTGTACATATTTTTTTTTACTCTATTTATTTATTTATTGTACTTGTACATATCTATTCTATTTATTTTATCTTGTTAGTATGTTTGGTTTTGTTCTCTGTCTCCCCCTTTTAGACTGTGAGCCCACTGTTGGGTAGGGACTGTCTCTATATGTTGCCAATTTGTACTTCCCAAGCGCTTAGTACAGTGCTCTGCACATAGTAAGCGCTCAATAAATACGATTGATGATGATGATGATGATGTTGTAAGAGCTGGTGAGGTTACAAGGTGATCAGGTTGTCCCATGGGGCGCTCAGTCTTAATCCCCATTTTACAGATGAGGTAACTGAGGTGCAGAGAAGTTAAGTGACTTGCCTGAAGTCACACAGCTGACAAGTGGTGGAGTTGGGATTTGAAGCCATGACCTCTGCCTCCAAAGCCCGGGCTCTTGCCGCTGAGCCACGCTGCTTATAATAATAATAATACCAATAATAATGATAATGGCCTAGTGGCAAGACCACGGGCTTTGGAAGTCAGAGGTCGTCGGTTCTAATCCTGACTCCCCGACTTGTCTGCTGGGTGACCTTGGGCAAGTCACTTAACTTCTCTGCACCTCAGTTATCTCATCTGTAAACTGGGGATTGAGACTGTGAGCCCCATGAGGGACAGGGAATGTGTCCAACTTGATTACCTTGTATCTGCCCCAGTGCTTAGAACAATGCTTGACACATAGTAAGATCTTAACAAATATCATAATTATCATTATAATTACTATCTGTAATTTCTTTCTTTCTTTATCTATGTATTTATTTGTTTATACTAATGTCTGTCTCCCCCTCTAGACTGAGAAGTCATAGTGCGTAGGTATGTGTCTGTTCTATTGTACTCTACCAAGTGCTCAGTGAAATGCTTTGTACCCATTAAGTGTTTGATTAATAATAATAATAATGATAATAATAATAATAATAATATTGGTGTTGGTTAAGTGTTTACTATGTGCCAACCACTGTTCTAAGCGCTGGTGTAGATACAAGACCATCAGGTTGTCCCCCGTGGGGCTCACAGTCTTCATCCCCATTTTACAGAAGAGGGAACTGAGGCCCAGAGAAGTGAAGTGACTTGCCCAAGGTCACACAGCTGACAAGTGGCAGAGCAGGATTAGAACCCACAACCTCTGGCTCCCCAGCCCGGGCCCTTTCCACTAAGCCACACTGCTTCTCTGTGATAAATGTGATTGAATGAATGAATGAATGAATCTCAAATGGGGATCCTAGCACAAGCAGGGGAGAGATGAGGTATCACCCGCCCATTTTACAGGTGAGGAAACTGAGGCACAGAGAAGTTAAGTGAAAAGTGCAGAGCCAGCATTTGAATAAAGATCCACTGACTCCTCAGTCTGCACTTTTTCCACCAGGTCACCCCACTTTCAGTGGAATCATGAATTTAGGCATACACATACACAACATGCATGCACATATGATTCTTCATTTATTGATTTATTTGTTTATATTTACCATTCATTTATGGTTTCCTCCTATTTTATTTCATATTTTTGTTTATTGATATTTAACTGATTACTTTACTACTCCAGTTGTAAATATTTTGACACTAGTTTCCCTCAGTGGTCATCCTTTCTGAAATTATATTTCCCCTCCCCACCCCGGAAAATGGATATTCCGATGACACCAAGTTGTTTTTATAGAGGAACCGAATGACTGAAGGCTGAATTTTCATTTCAGTGAGCCTCAAGGGACCCTGGAATTGTGTTTGTTAATCTGAAAATGTGATACACTTGAAATCACCGTGGTTTAGGAACATATGTTCTTTTAAATTTTCTTGGAGCTGTTCATTAACTATGAGAGTTGACAGTACTGCGTTTTGGATTATAAATGCGAAAAGGAAGAATCACGATTCAAACGGGCTTTTGAGCTTACAAATATAGGTGATTGCTCAAAGACAGATAGCTCTCAACTCCTTTCGAACGATACTCTTGTCCCCGATAATCATAATAATTGTGGCCTGGATTGAACTAATCGAGGGTATTTATTGAGTGCTTATTTCAATCAATCGTATTTATTGAGAGCTTACTGTGTGCAGAGCACTGTACTAAGCGCTTGAGCACTGTACTAAGCACATATTTTATGTAGAGCACTGTGTTGAGTGCTTTGGGAAGTCTCTATAACAGAGTTGGTAGACCCTTCCCACAGTGAACTTACAGTCTAGAGAGGGAGGCAGGTATTAATAATAGTAATAATAATTATAATTATGGCACTTGTTAAGTGCTTACTATATGCTCTTCTAGATTGAGCCCGTTGTTGGGTAGGGACCGTCTCTATATGTTGCCAACTTGTACTTCCCAAGCGCTTAGTACAGTGCTCTGAACACAGTAGGCACTCAATAAATACGATTGAATGAATGAATGAATATGTCAGAGACTGTACTAAGCACTGGGGTGGACGCAAGTAAATCGGATCGGACACAGTCCCCTTCCTGCATGGGGCTCACAGGCTTAATCCCCATTTTACAGATGAGGGAGCCGAGGCCCGTAGAAGTTAAGTGACTTTTCCAAGGCCACACAACAGACAAGTGGCAGAGCTGGGATACGAACCCATGACCTTCTGACTCTCAGGCCTGCGGTCTGTCATCACTCCATGCTGCATTACTTAACTAAAGTAATAGTAATACATTAGTGTAAATAGATCGTTTACATTATTCATTTGTATTTGCGTTTATATACTAACATAAATAAATAATTTGTAGATATGTACATAGGTGTTGTGGGGCTGAAGATGGGGTGAATGCTTACTGTATGCTAAGTGCAGTGGCATGTGATTTTACATGATCGCTGTCCCACAGAGGGCTCATTATTTACCTTATCCCCATTTTACAGAAGGAAATTGAGGCCCAGGGTGAAGCATTATACATGTGGCAGAGCTGGGACTTTAATACATGTCTCCTTGTCCTATGCCTTTCTACTTTTTTATGGTATTTGTTAATTACTTACTAATTGCCAGGCACTCTACTAGGCACTGGCATAGATACATGCTAATCAAGTTGGACATAGTCCAGGTCCCACCAGGGGCTCACAGTTTAATAATAATAATAATAATAATAATAATAATAATAATGACATTTATTAAGCGCTTACTATGTGCAAAGCAATGTTCTAAGTGCTGGGGAGGTTACAAGGTGATCAGGTTGTCCCACGGGGGGATCACAGTCTTAATCCCCATTTTACAGATGAGGTCACTGAGGCACAGAGAAGTTAAGTCGCTTGCCCAAAGTCACACAGCTGACAATTGGCAGAGCTGGGATTTGAACCCATGACCTCTGACTCCAAATCCCGTGCTTTTTCCAACGAGCCATGCTGCTTCTCTATAATCCCCAATATAGAGGTAACTGAGGCACAGAGATCTGACATGCCCAAGGTCACACAACAGACAAGTGGCAGTGGCGGGATTAGAACCCAGGTCCTTCTGACTTCCAGGTCTGTGCTCTATCCACGAGGCCGCACTGCTTCAACACTACTACTATTACTAACAATAATAATAATTGTGACTTTTGTTCAGTGCTTAGTATGTGCTAGGCATTGTACTAAGCATGGAGGTAAATACAAGCCAATCGGGCTGGACACAGACCCTGTTCCACGTAGGGCTCACAGTCTCAAGTACTTTACAGATGAGGTAACTGAGGCCTAGAGAAGTGAAGTGACTTGGCCAAGGCCACACAGCAGACAAGCAGTAAAGCCGGGATTAGAAACCAAGTCCTTCTGACTCCCAGGCGAAGGCTCTATCCACTAGGCCACGCTGCTTCTCAACATGATTTGGTTATTCAGCGTGGCTCAGTGGAAAGAACCCGGGCTTTGGAGTCAGAGGTCTTGGGTTCAAATCCCGGCTCCGCCAATTGTCAGCTGTGTGACTCTGGGCAAGTCACTTAACTTCTCTGTGCCTCAGTTACCTCATCTGTAAAATGGGGATTAAGAGTGTGAGGCCCTTGTATCTGGGGGGGATACAAGGTGATCAGGTTGTCCCACGTGGGGCTCACAGTCTTAATCCCCATTTTACAGATGAGGTAACTGAGACTCAGAGAAGTGAAGTGACTGGCCCAAGGTCACACAGCAGACAAGTGGCAGAGCTGGGATTTGAACCCATAACCTCTGACTCCCAAGCCTGGGCTCTTTCCACTAAGCCACGCTGCTTCTCAATAGTAATGATAATAGTAATGATAATTGTGGTATTTGTTAAGTGCTTACTGTGTGCCAGGCACTGTACTAAGCAAATCGGGTTGGATACAGTCCCTGCCTCTCATGGAGATCATAGTCTCCATCTCTGTTTTACAGATTAGGTACTGAGGCACAGAAAAATGAAGTCCATCCCAGCACTTAGTGCCTGAAGCATAGTAAATGCTTACCAAAACCCACCATTATTATTATCATTAGTAGTAGTAGAAGCATTTATCAACTGCTTATTTGTGCTCCCCTTTATTAAGTGCTCTTAATTATTTAAGTGCTCCCCATCCCCCCGCCTTACCTCCTTCCCCTCCCCACAGCACCTGTATATAAGTATATATGTTTGTACATATTTATTACTCTATTTGTTTATTTTATTTGTACATATTTATTCTATTTATTTAATTTTGTTGATATGTTTTGTTTTGTTGTCTGTCTCCCCCTTCTAGACTGTAAGCCCATTGTTGGATAAGGACCATCTCTATATGTCTTTTAGACTGTGAGCCCAATGTTGGGCAGGGACTGTCTCTATATGTTGCCAATTTGTACTTCCCAAGCGCTTAGTACAGTGCTCTGCACATAGTAAGCGCTCAATAAATACGACTGATGATGATGTTGCCGACTTGTACTTCCCAAGCGCTTAGTACAGTGCTCTGCACACAGAAGTGCTCAATAAATACGACTGACTGAATGAATGAATATTTTGGGCAGAGCAATATACTAAGCACTTGGGAGAGTACAATAGAATAGGTATTCATGATACCTGTCTTGCTGGAGATTGCACTTGGATTCTCACCTTTTATTCACCCCACCCTCAACCCCACAGGACTTTTCTAAGGTATGTGTGAAGTGCTTACTGTGTAGCAAACACTGTTCTGTCATCCCCCGGGCCTGGAATGCCCTGCTCCCTCTGCCCCTCCGCCAAGCTAGCTCTCTTCCCCCCTTCAAGGCCCTGCTGAGAGCTCACCTCCTCCAGGAGGCCTTCCCAGACTGAGCCCCTTCCTTCCTCTCCCCCTCGTCCCCCTCTCCATCCCCCCATCTTACCTCCTTCCCTTCCCCACAGCACCTGTATATATGTATATATGGTTGTACATATTTATTACTCTATTTATTTATTTATTTATTTGTTTTACTTGTACATTTCTTTCCTATTTATTTTATTTTGTTGGTATGTTTGGTTCTGTTCTCTGTCTCCCCCTTTTAGACTGTGAGCCCACTGTTGGGTAGGGACTGTCTCTATGTGTTGCCAATTTGTACTTCCCAAGTGCTTAGTACAGTGCTCTGCACATAGTAAGCGCTCAATAAATACGATTGATTGATTGATTGATTGTTCTAAGCGCTGTGGTAGATACAAGCCAATCCGGTTGGACACAGTCCCTGTCCCACGTGGGGCTCACAGCCTAAGTAGGAGGGCGAACAGGAGAACTGAAGCACAGAGAAGTGAAGTGACTTGCCCATGGTCACACGGCAAGAAATTGGCAGAGCCGGGATGAGAACCCAGGTCCTCTTACTCCCAGGGCCATGCCTTTTCCATTAGTTCAAGCTGCTTTTATGCACATAACCATTATATATTAATTTACATTCGTGCCTGTCTCCCCCTCTCCACTGTAAATTCTTTGTGGGCAGGGAATGTGTCTTTTTAGTTTTATACTGTACTCTCCCAAGTGCTTTGTACAGCGCTTTTACCCATATTAATTGCTTAATAAATATGATTGATCAATTGATTACTGTCTACAGTGTGCAGAGCACTGTACTGAGTGCTGAGAGGTGTAAAATGAAGTTTGTAGACATGATTCCTGCCTTCCAGGAGCTTACAATCTAGTGAGGTACTTTAGACCGGTATTGGAGTCAGTCAGTTGTATTTATCGAATGCTTCCTATGTGCAGAGCACTGTACTAAGTGCTTGGGAGAGTACGGTATACCAATAGGACAGACTCATTTCCTGCTCACAACAAGCTTACAGTCTAGAGGGGACAATTCTTTGATTCTCCTTCTCCCCTCCAACTAGGATAGCCCCGAAGTCCTCATTCTTGCTTTCAAACGGCTTTCTCTGAAAAAAAAAAATTAGAAAATATTTTATTGATTAAATGATTTTTGTGACCCTTTTAGAGTGTTGGCAGAGCTATTAAAATGGCGTACCCATTATAGTCACCAGATGGAGAGTTTATAACCAAAACCAAAATCTTCCCGCTTTTAAGTATTTCATCCTAATAAATCATTCAATCAATTCATGGTATTTATCTAGCTCATTCAATCAATTCATGGTATTTATCGAACTCTTACTGTGTGCAGAGCACTGTACTAAGCACTTGGGAAAGTACAGTATGACTGAGTTGGTAGACACGCTCCCTGCCCACAAGGAGCTTACAGTCTAGAGGGGGAGACAAGCATGAATATAAATAAAGAAATAAATTACAGAGAGTAACTGTGGATTATCTTTTTTTTTTTGGTAAGAACGGAGCTGATATTCTCAAAAAAGCAAGAAAACGTCCTAAATAGACCTAGACTTTATAGTACAATGAGGAACAGTTAAAATGTAGATCCAAAGTTTGTAGAAAGAAAACACAATTCTTGTTAAATTAAACAAAAGCCTAATATTCTGCACCAAAGTGGTTATTAATCAAAGATCAAAGCCCTAATGGAAACTTATTTATTGTCACTTTGATGCGAGTAGATTTTTTTTTTGAAAAAAAAACGGTTCAACCTAATCCAAAAATTTTTGCCATGGCAGAGAATGACAGAGAGAGAAAGGAAAAGAGGGAGAGAGAAGAAAAGAACAGAGATGATGAACAGAGAGTTTTACGGAGACAGATGGAAAGAGACGGGGAGAGAGATGTAGCGAGAGATGGAGAAAAGAGAGAGAGGAGAGACAGAAGGAGGGAGTCAGAGGGAGAGAGACTTAAATGCCATCTCTACTCTAGGCAGCAATTTCCACAGATGAAGAGGTCACCACTATTTAACAGTGCGCTGCCACGTTAATTTAGTATGACAAGATAAAGCAGTAATCTCCGCTCAAAGAGACGGTAAAACCTCCTGCTATCCAGGGAAATGCGGAAGTCGATTTGCACCGTATATCACTTTATACAATTGCCGTGACAAAGCCCCCTCAGTTTTCGCATGCAAATCTCTTCCTCCCTCTCTTTTCCTCTCCCCCTCCTTCGCCTACTTTCTCCCCGCCACGCTCCTTCGACAGCCACACGGCGTCAGATCGGGAACAAGTACGAAGAACTCCCGAACGTTGTGGAAACAGGCCCTGTCCTCATCGGCCTGGGCTTCTCTCAAACAAGAAAAGATGTTTAGGGTGTACATAATCCAGTGACCCCAGTTATGTAGCAGCTTGAATGTTTCAATCTGTCACGTTAGGATGTCAGAAGGGCCGGCTAAACCCATGTTTCATACGTTGGGATTTGCGTTCTTAGGGATGAGAATTTCCGAAAGCCTTTCTTCCCAGGTCCCCGCTTCCAGATTATCCCTAAGAAAGCTAATGGGAATGTCATTACCGGCCTAAACCTAGCTAGAAAACTCTAAAGTATTTTAGGTGAGGACGTTCTAGAGACATCCGGGGTTATAAACGTTAAGAGTGAAAAGCTGGATAAGATTTGGAGAGCTTTAAAAAAAATGTCATCACACCATATGTAAGAAAAAAAGAGAAAAAAAAACACTCCTCATGTTTCTCTCTGTGTTAAACAAAAATAATTATAGAATCACTGAAGAGGGCATAAGAGAACAGGGAAGACGGCACACAATATGAAATCAAAAGATTAAAGAAAGCACATTTGATGGGGAAAAGCAGAAACTTGATCCAATAAAATGTAGGTACAGATACATGTTTGACTATCCACTTTGAACAGTTGGAAAAATACATATTTTGGTGTGCTGGTTTTAGGTGCAACATGTCATATTTATGACATGCCATGCTGTTGTATTTCAGAGATGCAATTTTAATTTTGCCTTTTCTTCATTTTATATCTCATTTGTGTAATTTCATGATGGATTCCGAGGGCTTGCAGAATCCACTGAGGAGCAAGCCTACAATCCATTTTGACATGTCCAAATGCTGTGCTACACCCCATAGTAGATATAAGATTAAACATGAAAATATTGTTCCAGGTGACTAAATGGAGTTTGTATGCGCCTGTGTGTGTTCTAACACTGGTCTGCACAGAGTAATACAGAGTATTACAGAGTATTGAGTATTGCTAGCTCAATAAATAACGCTGATTGAAGAGGTAAAATTGGTTGAATTCCTTCATGGGCACTCATTGAATTTTCCAGGTAGGATCTCATTCCTCTGCACGGCATTCTTCTGAGGAAAAGAAGGGAAATCTAGCTCTGAGAGTGAGGAAGAAAGCAGACTCAGTCAATCCTTCCATCAATGATATTCACTGACTCTTTCCTGTGTGTGGAGCACTGTACTACATGCTCGGGAGAGTACAATATAGCAGAATTGGTAGACCCGTTCCCTGCCCACGACGAGAAGTACGGCCTAAGGTTCCTATCCCTCTAAGCCAGAGCTCTTTCCTTTCTGTAGGACTTATAATTTGGGAGGAAATACTTTGCCCGGTATAATTCTGTATTTCTTTAGCCTGAACCCATATAGTTGATAAGACTTCCGACAATCTGAGTTTATAGATGCAGAGACAGTACAATAGAAGGTGAAAATATAGACAAGAAACCAAAGACAATGATTGTTTCTAGCCTTGTAAAAATAAATACGTTCCCATGCTGGAGAAACACAGCCCAAGTGTAGATGTGCATATTTTATTATACATTCCCTGACCTATGCTGATATTCAATGTTCTTCCAACCTGGCAGGTTCACTCTGCTCCTTATTGGATCTTTTTTCTCCCTCTTTTCTCATCATTGAGTCAATGGAAAAAGCATGGGCTTGGGAGCCACAGGACATGGGTTCTAATCCTGGCTCTGCCACTTGTATGCTGTGTGATCTTGGGCAAGCCACTTAACTTCTCTGTGCCTCAGTTACCTCATCTGGAAAATGAGGATGAAGACCTTGAGTTTCAATTGGGACAACCTGATTACCTTGTATGTACCCCAGCGCTTAGAACAGTGCGTGGCACATATTGAGCGCTTAGCAAATGCCAAAATTATTATTATTATTATTAATTACCGTGTCTGTTTCATTAGATTGGAAAGGTCCTAGATGGGCAAGGCTGGATCTTTCGCAGCTTGCTTGCTTTCTCAAGTAAACCTTTCCCTGATTAATTTCCCGGCATCCCGAGCCATATCATCCCTTCATCAGCTTTAACACTTACAAATTTATTTATCTCTTCTTCAGCACACATATATATGTCCACTCAATTTATTGATTTTGACCACACTACTCGCAAATACTTATATGCTTGTCTTCTCAATTAGAGTGTAAAACACCTTATGGGCAAGAAACAGGTTATTTCATTATTCTGAACTACTCAAATACCGTAATCAGTGCACTTCAGCAAATGGATGTTTAATAATAATAATTGTGGTATTTGTTAAGTGCTTTCTATGTACCAGGCACTGTATTAAGCTCTGGAATGGATACAAGCAAATTGGCTTGGACATAGTCCCTGTGTCACATGGGACTCACGGTCTCAATCCCCATTTACAGATGAGGTAACTGAGGCCCAGAGAAGTGAAATGACTTGCCCAAGGTCACACAGCAGTGCCCATGACTATTTAATAAATTTAATAAATGAGGCTGCTGCTACTATTACTGCTACTACTATTACTACTACGACTACTACTACTATTACTTTTATGCCTTTTATCTGTGTCTCCCCCTTCTAGACTGTGAGCCCGCTGTTGGGTAGGGACTGTCGCTATGTGTTGCTGACTTGTACTTCCCAAGCGCTTAGTACAGTGCTCTGCACACAGTAAGTGCTCAATAAATACGATTGATTGATTGATTGATTGATTGCCTTGCATCCATTCATTCATTCATTTCATCATATTTATTGAGCGCTTACTGTGTGCAGAGCACTGTACCAAGCGCTTGGAAAGTAATTAACTTGTACCTACTCCAGCGCTTAGAACAGTGCCTGGCACACAGTAAGCACTTAACAAATACCAATATTATTATTTTCATTATTATTACTACTACTAGTATGCATACAGCTAGTAGTCAATAAATGCCATTTCTACCAGTAATACTACCACTACTACTACTCTAATTATTACTACTAGAGAAGCAGCGTGGTTTAGTGGGAAAAGCAGGGGCTTGGGAGTCAGAGGTTCTGGGTTCGAATCCCAGCTCTGCCACTTATCAGCTGTGTGACTTTGGGCAAGTCACTCCACTTCCCTGTGCCCCAGTTCCCTCATCTGTAAAATAAAAATGATGGTATTTGTTAAGTGCTTATTATGTGCCAAACACTGTTCTAAACTCCGGAATAAATACAAGGTTAACATGTTGTCCCACATGGGACTCACAGTCTTAATCCCCATTTTACAGATGAGGTAACTGAGGCACAGAGACATTAAGTGGCTTGCCCAAAGTCACACAGCTGACAAGCAGCAGAGCTGGGATTAGAACCCATGAGCACACGTGGATTAGAACCCACATAAAATGGGGATGAAGATTAAAATGGGGGACAACCTGATTACCTTGTATCTACCCCAGTGCTTAGAACAGTGATTAGCACATAGTAAGCACTTAACAAATACCATCATCATCATCATCATCAGAAGTCTCTCAGTAATAATAATAATGACGGCATTTGTTAAGCGCTTACTATGTGCAGAGCACTGTTCTAAGCGCTGATAACTGTTTCCGCCTGGTTACGAACTGGGGACCTTTCGCGTGTTAGGCGGACGT
Organism: Tachyglossus aculeatus; assembly: GCF_015852505.1. Taxonomy (NCBI): domain Eukaryota; kingdom Metazoa; phylum Chordata; class Mammalia; order Monotremata; family Tachyglossidae; genus Tachyglossus; species Tachyglossus aculeatus. Next base: position 168,182,292 of record NC_052067.1, on the reverse strand, counting down.
GATAACCACTACACTACGGAAACCTCACACTAATAATGATAATAATAATAATAGTAATGATAATAATTGTAGTATTTGTTTAGCACTTAGCATGTGCCAGGCATTGTAAAACGTTCTGGGGTGATAGAAACAAATCCCCATTAGACACAGTCCCTGTCCCACTTGGGGCTCACAGTCTCAATCCCCATTTTACAGATGAGGTAACTGAGGCCCTGAGAAGTGAAGTGACTCTCCTAGGGTTACAAAGCAGACAAACGGCAGAACCAGGATTAGAACCCAGGTCCTTCTGACTCCCAGACTTGGGTTCGATCTACTAGGCCACAACTTGTACTTCCCAAGTGCTCAGTATAGTGCTCTGCACACAGTAAGCGCTCAATAAATGCGATTGAAAGAATGAATGCTGCTTCTCAACTAACCCGTGCCTTAAATTGCTAGCTATAATTGAGGGGAAATGCCAATCACTTCCTTCTTTCTCCAGAATCATTGTGGTAGAATAAGGCTATGAGCCTGGAACCTGCAACCATCTTGATATGAGAACAAAAGAGTCCAGTGCCTGAAAAATTCAGGAAAAACACTTTTTTCCAGACCACCGCCGGGCCTTGTACATGGTTCTATGATTCCATGTGGGGTATATTCCTCATGAAAATCTTACACCAGGAAAAGGAACGATGAAAACATGTTCCAAGTAAGACTGCATTAGCAGATTTAATTACGTAAAGGGCAATTTGAAAATGCATGAAGAGCCAGCAAGAAGAGACCTGCCAGTTACTGGAAACTAAACCCTGGACCATTCATGTCAAGAGAAAGCTAGGTTTCCCTGACGGGAGGTAATTGCTCAGATAAGATTCGGACTCACATGGGAATTCTGATCACATTCTTCTGTTATTTTTTTTTTCTGTCCCTGAGCCTGTTTAGAGAGGTGGAGTTAAAAAAAGATCGATCTATAGCTCTCCTGACTCAAGTGAGGAATGATGGGCAAAAATAGATGAAATTTTCCAAAAATAAAATGATAACCCTGAATTTCAAAAAGACTCATGTGATTTCCCCTTTCTCCTGCCCCAAAGCCACCAAAACAAGCAAACCTGGTTCTGAAAAGTTGGAGCCATTCACTTGATTTCAGGTTATTCGGTGGCAAAGGCTCATAGCGTCAATTTGTAGAGAACATATTTTCGTAGATTCAATCTCACTCTATTCACTTAAGAGAGAAACAGTAAATGTCTTTATGGATTTGCCTGCCTTGAAAGTGTTATTGGCCCTTCTGTCGTGATATAGTTTTCTGTGGTTTTTAATTAACCCTTCGCATCACAGCATTTGAGATGCGCAAAGACGTCTGCTTTATCAGAGCAGTTAATCCTGTTTTCATACTCTTTTATCTCGTGTCTGGCTAGATTTTTTGAAAGCACAGAAAGGACATTGAAGTAAACACTAGTTCCACACATAATGATAGCATTGTTTATGGTTCTGCAGCCGTGGTTAAATTAGACACCAACTCGGGTCAGTTATTCTCTCTTGCTTTTATCTTGTGATGTTAACTTCACACGGTTCACCGAGATGGCCGCCCCGTCTATAATGGAGAGTTGTCTCATCAGCTCACATGGACGGTGTGTATCCAAAGAGGAAAAAAAAAATACTTTCTGAGAAAAGCGACAAAGATCTTAGCCCCTCAGTTCCACAGACTGCCGGCAGACACCAGCAAACTGCAGCACTCTGCGATTAATGCTGTGAATACTTCCCCAGGCAAATGTCTCAGACTGTAATGACTTTATCCCGGTGGCTCAGTCCATGGTAAAGAGGAACTGGAAAAAGGGTTAAAAAAAACACACAAAACAAACAAAAAATGAAATCCCCGAGATAATGTGATTACAATGTGCTAGCGGATTGTAACGTTGTCTTGAAGCTGGTTTTTTTGTCAGTTGTAAAGTTGGAAACAAGAAATCCTCCTCACCTCAGAGCCCTTGGGATGGGATGTATGTATTCCTTCAGATACTTTAGCTGTGAGCAGTGTTTGGAGCATTGTGAATTCAGCCTAATGCCAACTTCCTTGGAAGACTCTCATTCATATGGGAGTCTTTCTGGGCTGCCTAATGAACTTTCTGTACAAAAGAAGTCATTCTCTCTTATTGACTGATTCATTTATGCATCCCGTCAATGTTTCTCTCTGCCTTTAGATACAGGAAATATTAGGCACACAAACAAACATGAAGATCCACTATAGCTGAACCTTAGAGTTGCATCATCATCATCAATCGTATTTATTGAGCGCTTACTATGTGCAGAGCACTGTACTAAGTTGCAAAGAAAGAGGCTGGGAAACTACCCTTCCTCTCTGGATTTTTATCGCTTCTCTTGGTTTTTAAGATTCCAATGCCAGGGCTTTCTCTTACTCCACAGTGATTTTCTAAGATACCGCTGGGACTTTAATTATTGTAATAACTGTCAAGCGTTAACTTTGTGCCAATAACTGTCTAAGGGTTGGGATAGATACAAGATAATCAAGTTGGCCAGAGGCCCTGCCCGGCGTGGGGCTCAGAGTCTAAGTAGGAGGGAGACTAGGCATTGAATACTATTTTACAGATGAGGAAACTGAGGCACAGGGAAATAACGTGACCTGCCCAAGGTCACACAGAGAAGGCAAGTGGCGAGCTGGGATTAGAACCCAGGTCCCCTGATTCCCGGGGTCAGGCTATTTCTATTAAAGAACACTGCTCCCTGTATCCAGTTCTGTCCTTTGGGAGGATTGGGTGTCTAAATAATAATGATGGTATTTGTTAAGCATTTACTAGGTGCGAGGCACTGTACTAAGCACTGGGGTGTATATAAGCACCATGTTGCTTAATAAGAAGCAGCGTGACCTTGTGGAAAGAGCTTGGGTCTGGGAGACAGAGAGCCTGGGCCCTAATCCCAACTCTGCCAATCACTTGCTGTTTGACCTTGGGTAAGTCACTTAATTTATCTCTATTTCCGTCTCCTCGGGGGCTCTTCTCCCTCCGACTTAAACTATGAGCCTATGTGGGACAGGGACTGTGTCCAACCTGACAAACTTGCATATATCCCAGCTCTTGGAATCAGGGTCAACATAGAGTAAGAACGTAACGAAATGTAATAATAATAATGATGATAATATCAAAATGAAATGGGGGAACACACACAGAAAAATATTTACCCAATAAGCTTAGCCAGACCTATTTCAGTTTCTAGAAGCACAGGTAATTATATTGTACTGGTACATATTGCTTTGTAATGGTAAAATGATCCTTCAGGCTCTCAAATAAGGGAGAATAATGTGATGCTTCTGTTTCCTCTATCATTTCATCCACGTGTAATCTACGCACAACCATAGCACCAATAATGGATCAAAATTTGGCCTTCGAAGACCAGGACTTTGACCCTGGTCACTCAGGGTGCCAGAGCCTGGGCTTGGGAGTCAGAGTAGCTAGAGAAGCAGCATGGCTCAGTAGAAAGAGCTCAGGCTTTGGAGTCAGGGTCATGGGTTCAAATCCCGGCTCTGCCACTTGTAGCTGTGTGACTTTGGACAAGTCACTTCACTTCCCTGGGCCTCAGTTACCTCATCTGTAAAATGGGGATTTAAGACTGTGAGCCCCACGTGGGACAACCTGATCACCTTGTAACCTCCCCAGCGCTTAGAAGAGTGCTTTGCACATAGTAAGTGCTTAATAAATGCCATTATTATTAGTATTGTTATTATTATTATTATTATTATTATTATTATTATCAGTAGTAGTAGGTCCGGGGTTCTAATTCCAGCTCTGCCATCTGCCCGCTGTGTGACCTTTAGGTAATTCACTTCACTTCTCTGGGCCTCAATTGCCTCACCTGCAAAATGGGGTTGGAGACCTTGAGCCCCATATGGGAATAGGGACTGTTTCCAACTCAATTTTCTTGTATCCACCCCAGTACTTAGCTCAGTGCCTAGAATATTGTAAGCACTTAACAAATACCAGCATTATCACAATTATTATTATTGTGAGCAACCTCTCTTCTCAGCCTTAAAGAATGACAGGTTTGCTCACAGAGCCAATAACAACCACACCTCAGATCAAAATCAGAGCCCTCGAGCAGCCTGGGTTTGAGGCTGTTCTCTGGTAAGAGAAATGGCCTGTATTGTGGGAAGGCAGGTATTGGAAAAGTTAGGACCATGGCCAATTGATTCTCATTAGCCTTCATTATCAAAATTAGGAATAAAAATGATTTACTCCGAAGGCCCTAATTGCCTAACAACTCAATGATTTACATACCATTACATGGTTTATGCCCTGCTAGGGGTAAGATGTCCTGAAATGCATTCTCCCTCCTCTATTTCCAGTGCCCCTAACTCTCCCTGGCTTAATCCTCTTTGCCTTGAAGTCTGTATACATCTGATTGCCTTTCACTTTGGGTGGCATTTCTATAGGTCCACACTAAGGTCTTTGCCACCTGTATTCACTAACTCTACAAGGATAGTGATCAGTTTCGGGGGGAGTTTAATTAAGCTCATGTACCAATATAACACCATTATAGCTGGAAAGGGAGAGAAAGATAGAAAGACAAAAAGAGAGAGGGAAAGAGAGAGATGGCAAGTGAGTGTAAGAGAGAGAGAGAATACATATGTAGCAGCATGGCCTCAAACTGCTTCCCTGCTCAATAATAATAATAATGCTGGCATTTGTTAAGCGCTTACTATGTGCAAAGCACTGTTCTAAGTGCTGGGGGGATACAAAGTGATCAGGTTGTCCCACATGGGGCTCACAGTCTTAATCCCCATTTTACAGATGAGGGAACTGAGGCTCAGAGAAGTTAAGTGACTTGCCCAAGATCACACAGCAGACATGTGGCAGAGCCGGGACAACATCCCAACATCCCAGAGGTGCTGATTGGCCCCACATATCGTCCTCCTGGGTCTGTGGCCAGAAAGTGAGGAAGAGCCCCAAATGGAGCATCTATCCTTGAACTTTGCACTTGATATAGATTAAGTGTTTAAGGAGTATAATAATAATAATAATAATAATAATAATAATAATAATAATAATAATAATGGCATTTGTTAAGTGCTTACTATGTGCCAAGCACTGTTCTAAGCGGTGGGGATGATACAAGGTCATCATGTTGTCCCAGGTGGAGCTCACAGTCTTCATCCCCATTTTACAGATGAGGTCACTGAGGCACAGAGAAGTCAAGTGACTTGCCCAAAGTCACACAGCTGATCAGTGGCAGAGCTGGGATTAGAACTCACAACCTCTGACTTCCAAGTCCATGCTCTTTCCACTGAGCCACGCTGCTTCTTCATATGTAATAATAATAATCATCATCATCATCTTAAAGCTAATAATATTTACACTGTTCTCAGGCTTGGCCATCAGATACACAGGCTTCCCAGCCACAAATCTTGACAAATTGCTCAACACGATTCAGACCCTGAAAACAATACCACGGCCATGACCTAATATGCCAGCCACTCTGCTGCTTCTTCCTACTGGAGGCAATATTAGTTTTAGTAATGATCATAGATACCATATTAAAATAATAACATACTAATATTATTATTCAATTCCTATTATCATTATGAAATTCAGTAGGCCCTTTATATGTTTTAAGAGGTTAAGGGGGAGAGCAAGTATTTTGTCCTCAGTTTACGGGAAGGGATCTAAGGCCCAGAAAGGTGAAGCATCTTACCTAAAGTCACACAGCAGGCCAGGGGCAGAGGTGGTGCTGGAAGTCCATGCTCATTTGACTAGGCCACACTGCTTTCTAACAGTTAGCCCAGAGAAGCAGCGTGGCTCAGTGGAAAGAGCATGGGCTTGGGAGACAGAGGTCATGGTTTCTAAGCCACTTGTCAGCTGTGTGACTTTGGGCAAGTCACTTAACTTCTCTGTGCCTCAGTTACCTCATCTGTAAAATGGGGATTAAGCCTGTGAGCCCCACGTGGGACAACCTGATCATCCTGTATCCCCCCAGTGCTTTGCCCATAGTAAGTGCTTAACAAATATCATCATGGTGCATGGATATCAAGACCAAATTGGTCCACTTAATATGAATTGCACAGCTCTTTTGTCACAAAGAACTTGACTGAAAAAGCCATTAACCCTAATCAGTTCTCAATTTCTTTCGCCATAGGTATTTCAGCTGGGAAAGAGGGACCCGCAGTTGATAGACTATCCACGAGACACGTAAGGAAAAAAATATTTTGAACTATGAAGTCACTGTGTAAAGTATATTTTCAACTACGAAGTCAAGCATGGTGTCTCTAAAGACCTTTAGAAGGGCAGAAGCCACAGACCAAATATGCATGTTTCTGGTAAGCGATTCCAAATCAATGAAATAAAACTTGATTTTTCTCATAAAGAGAAGACCTGGTCCTTGCTTCCCACATCTGTCTAATCCAAAAACGTCTTCAACAGAACACACTTTCATAGAAAACCTTTTAACAACAATGGCATTTGTTAAGTGCTTACTATGTGCCAGGCACTGTCTAAGCCCTGGGGTGGATACAGGCTAATCAAGTGGGACACAGTCCCTGTCATTCAATCGTATTTTCAGTCTTATTCATTGACTGCTTACTAAGCGCTTGTCCCACATGGGGCTTACAATCTGAATCCCCATCTGACAGATGAGGAAACTGAGTCCCAGAGAAGTGAAGTGACTTGCCCAAGGTCACCCAGCAGACAAGTGGCAGAGCCGGGATTAGAACCCAGGTCTTTCTGATTTCCAGGCCCAGGCTCTATCCACACTTTTTCTTCATTCAGAGCTATGAACATCCTCTCTGAAAACATTCCTGTTTCCCAAATAGATCTCTTCCCACTTCTCCTTCCAATACTCTGTTTATCCATTAGAATGTAAACTCCCTGTGGGCAAGGAATGTTTCCAGTGCTTCTGTTGAACACTTCCAGCTGTTTATTATAGTGCAGGCACTCAGTAAGCACTTAATAAATGCCACTGATATTTAGTGTCAATCAACCAATCAATGGTATTTACTGAGTGCTTGCACAGAAAGATCCCTGAGTACAAGGAATTTATAGTCTGTTATTAATTCATTAATTCATTCAATCATATTTATTGAGCGCTTACTGTGTGCAGAGCACTGTGCTAAGTGCTTGGGAAGTACAAGTTGGCAACATATAGAGACGGTCCCTACCCAACAGTAGGCTCACAGTCTAGAAGGGGGTGACAGAGAACAAAACAAAACATATTAACAAAATAAAATAAATAGAATAAATATGTACAAATAAAATAAATAGAGTAATAAATACATACAAACATATGTACATATATACAGGTGCTGTGGGGAGGGGAAGGAGGTAAGGCGGGGAGGATAGAGAGGGGGAGGAGGGGGAGAGGAAGGAGGGGATCTCTGAGATCAACTCTAATGACTATTACTTCTATTTACTACTACAATTATTACAATTACAGCTACTACCTACTATTATCACTACTACTACTACTAATAATGATGATAGCATTTGTTAAGTGCCTACTATGTGCAAAGCACTGTTCTAAGCACTGGGGGGATACAAGGTGATTAAGTTGTTCCACGCAGGGCTCACAGTCTTAATCCCCATTTTACAGATGATGGAACTGAGGCTCAGAGAAGTTAAGTGACTTGCTAGTATCCCTACACCACTAGTGAAAATAACTCTTACTCTATTAACTACTATTAATTCTACTAACATTATTATTACTACTGAATCCCCAATATATCTCAGATCTCTTGAAGTGAACTTAGAGAGGAGTTCAACAGAAACCCATGATTTCACTGCAGACATTTCCTCTAGACTGTAAGCTCCTTCTGGGCAGGGAACATTTCTACGAACTCCTGTTGTAGTGTACTCTCCTAGCGCTTAGTACAGAGTTCTGCACATATTAAGTGCACAATAAATACGATTGATTGATTATGTTCATCACTTTCTTTTCAAACTAGATGGAATTGATTAGGACAGGAATAGGGCAGAGAGAGTTACTGAAAGGTTCCTTAGCTGCTTAATGGACTACAATCAATTCTTCCCCAATGAATGGTATTTATTGAGTGCTTAATGTATAATTGATACTTACTATGATTATAGTACTCATTAAGTACTTAGAATATGCCAAACACTGTTCTAAGCAATGGGGTACATAAAGTTGAGCAGGTTGGACACAGTCCCTGTCCCACATAAGGCTCTCATGCTCTAAGTATGAGGGACTAGAATTTAATCCCCATTTTAATAATAATAATAATAATGATGGCATTTATTAAGCACTTACTATGTGCAAAAAAAAAAATAATGGCATTTATTAAGCGCTTACTATGTGCAAAGCACTGTTCTAAGCGCTGGGGAGGTTACAAGGTGACCAGGTTGTCCCACGGTGGGCTCACAGTCTCAATCCCCATTTTACAGCTGAGGGAACTGAGGCTCAGAGAAGTGAAGTGACTTGCCCAAAGTCACACAGCTGACAGTTGGCAGAGCCGGGATTTGAACCCATGACCTCTGACTCCAAAGCCTGGGCTCTTTCCGTTGAGCCACACTGCTTCTCCAAAGCACTGTTCTAAGCACTGGGGAAGATTTAAGGTCATTCGGTTGTCCCATGTGGGGCTCACAGTCTTACAGATGAGGTAACTGAGGCACAGAGAATGATAATAACAATAATAATAATAATAATGGCATTTATTAAGTGCTTACTATGTGTAAAGCACTGTTCTAAGGGCTGGGGAGGTTACAAGGTAATCAGGTTGTTCCACAGGGGGCTCAAAGTCTTAATTCCCATTTTACAGATGAGGTAACTGAGGCACAGAGAAGTTAAGTGACTTGCCCAAAGTCACACAGCAGACAAGTGGCGGAGTGGGATTTGAACCCATGACCTCTGACTCCAAAGCCCGTGCTCCTTCCACTGAGCCACACTGCTTCTCTCAAAGGTAAGGTAACTGAGGCACAGGGAATAATAATAATGATGATGGTATTTGTTAAGTGCTTAGTACGTGCCAAGCACTTATCTAAGCACTGGGGTAGAAGCCAGGAAATCAGGTTGTCCCACGTGGGGCTCATAGTCTTCATCCCCCTTTTTACAGATGAGGGAACTGAGGCCCAGAGAAATGTAGTGGCTTGCCCAAGGTCCCACAGGAGACAAGCGGTGGATCCGCCAAGCTAGCGCCCATCCGCCAAGCTAGCTCTCTTCCTCCCTTCAAGGCCCTACTGAGAGCTCACCTCCTCCAGGAGGCCTTCCCAGACTGAGCCCCTTCCTTCCTCTCCCCCTCGTCCCCCTCTCCATCCCCCCATCTTACCTCCTTCCCTTCCCCACAGCACCTGTATATATGTATATATGTTTGTACATATTTTTTACTCTATTTATTTTACTTGTACATATCTATTCTATTTATTTTATTTTGTTAGTATGTTTGGTTTTGTTCTCTGTCTCCCCCTTTTAGACTGTGAGCCCACTGTTGGGTAGGGACTGTCACTATATGTTGCCAACTTGTACTTCCCAAGCGCTTAGTACAGTGCTCTGCACACAGTAAGCGCTCAATAAATACGATTGATGATGATGATGATCATCATCATCAATGATGATTAGAACCCACGACCCCTAACTCCCAAGCCCGTGCTCTTTCCACTAAGCCATGCTGTTTCTCTAAAGCTAAGGGACTTGTCTGAGGTCACCAGGCTGACAAGTGCAGAGCCGGGATCAGAACCCAGACTGTAAGTGCGCTGTGGGCAGGGAATGGGTCTGTCGTATTATTATATTATACTCTCCCCAGTACTTAGTACAGTGCTCTGCACAGTAATCATTCAATAAATGCAACTGACTGACTGAGTCCCAGTCCCATGCTCTTTCCTCTAGGCCACAATGCTTGCGTGACCTTAGGCAAGTCACTTAACTTCTCTGTGCCTCAGTTCCCTCGTCTGTAAAATCAATCAATCAATCAATCAATCAATCAATCGTATTTATTGAGCGCTTACTGTGTGCAGAGCACTGTACTAAGCGCTTGGGAAGTACAAATTGGCAACATATAGAGACAGTCCCTACCCAACAGTGGGCTCACAGTCTAAAAGGGGGAGACGGAGAACAAAACCAAACATACTAACAAAATAAAATAAATAGAATAGATAGGTACAAGTAAAATAAATAAATAAATAGAGTAATAAATATCATCATCAATCGTATTTATTGAGCGCTTACTGTGTGCAGAGCACTGTACTAAGCGCTTGGGAAGTACAAATTGGCAACATATAGAGACAGTCCCTACCCAACAGTGGGCTCGCAGTCTAAAAGGGGGAGACAGAGAACAAAACCAAACATACTAACAAAATAAAATAAATAGAATAGATATGTACAAGTAAAATAAATAAATAAATAAATAAATAAATAGAGCACTGAATATGTATAAACATATATACATATAGACAGGTGCTGTGGGGAAGGGAAGGAGGTAAGATTGGGGGATGGAGAGGGGGACGAGAGGGAGAGGAAGGAAGGGGCTCAGTATGGGAAGGCCTCCTGGAGGAGGTGAGCTCTCAGTAGGGCCTAAAATGGGACTTGAGACAGTGAGTCTCATGTAGGACAGAGACTGTGTCCAACACGATTTGCTTATACCCATCCCAGTGCTTAGCACAGTGTCTGGTGCATAGTAAGCACTTAATAACTATAATTATTATTATCATTATGTGCAGAGCACTGTACTAAACTCTTAGGAGAGTACACTGTAGCCAAATTGGTAGACACGTTTCCCTTCTTGTCCCCTTGTCCCTCTTCCTGAGAGCTCTGAGAGCGATTTTCTGAAACAATGCAAGTGTAACGACTGAAAAGTTCACAGGCAAACCCAAGCCTGGGAAGGCATCTATGAAAACGACTTTGGTGTGGTATTTTGTGATGCCATTAATAAGGCGACATTTGTACAAACTGGAATTCCATTGTAAGATAAACATCAATTTACTATAAAAAAACAAATGTCAGTATATTATTATAAAAACAAAATTATTGTCACAACCATAGTCACCTTGTTTCGCTCAAACGGGTCTGGTTCTTTAAGCACATCGATCTCCTCCAGAAACAACAGTTTCAGGATTCACTGCGGGAAATCTCATACATGTTTTGTGTGACATGATGCTACCTTCTAACATAATTTCATAGTGCCGGATGGAACATATGGCTTCCGAGCTTGCTTGATCTGAATCTTTGGAAATCTGTCCTCCATGTCTTAATCTAAACACATTCTTCTTCCTTCAAAAATCATTGTGCTGTTGTCTAGAGTGTAGGAAATTCTCATTATTAGAAGTGGCACCGTAACTGCACTGGTGTTTACCACACTGTGCCTTATACCCATGGAGGTAACTCGTGCTATGTTTCCTGTACAAAAATACGCCAAAAATGTAAATGTTTGGAACGCCAGATTATGAAAACAGCACACTTCCCCTACCATAATTAAACTTTTATTTGGGTGTTTTAAGACATACCATATCCACCCTTTCCCCTTACTTCCTTCATCTCCTGCAAAGCCATTATTGCATTCTATCACCCCCGTGGAAATGGAGAATTCAGTCGAGCCGCGGCTTGAGGTGCGCGGATGGAATAACAGCGTCTTGAAAAATGACGTGGTGATGAGCAATTTTCCCCAACCGCTTATCCCAGGGACACAACAGCAATAACAATAATGGTAGCAATTACAAAACACTCTGGCATCATTCCTCTAATCCCAAAGGTTTCAACCTCCTGCACTACATGTAAGTCTGCATCTACTTACTAAAAGGACACCTTTGGGGGAATCAGAATTTCCTAGTGGAAAGCGCTTGGGCCAGGGAATCAAAGCACGTGATTTGTAATCCCGGCTCAGCCACGTGTCTGCTGGATGACTTTGGGCAGGTCACTTGACTTCTCTGGGCCTCATTTTCATTATCTGTAAAAGGCGGATTAAATCTTACTCCCTCCTACTTAGTGAACCCCCAGTCCCCATGTTATTATTATAAATTATTATTACCTTTTGGTACATTTTGGTGAAGATCAGGAGGATTTTAGGGAAGCACAAGGAAGTTCATTCATTCATTCATTCAATCGTATTTATTGAGCCCTTACTGTGTGCAGAGCACTGTACTAAGCGCATGGGAAGTACAAGTTGGCAACATATAGAGACAGTCCCTACCCAACAGTGGGCTCACAGTCTAGAAGGGGGAGACAGACAGCAAAACAAAACATATAAACCAAGTTCCCAAGTTCATAGGTTCTAATCCTAACTCCACCACTTGTCTGCTGTGTGAGCTTGGCCCTTCTCTGGGCCTCAGTTGCCTCATCTGTAAAATGGGGATTGAGACTGCGAGCTCCACATGGGACAGGGACTGTATCCAATCTGATGTGCTTGTATCCACCCCAGCACTTAGTACAGTGCCTGGCACATAGTAAGCCCTTTAAAATACTATAATTTTTAAATACCATAATAATTAATATAGGTGGGTACATCGGGGCATATGATTGTCCTTATAAAGTCACTTGACTTCTCCATGCCTCAGTTTTCTCACATGTGAAATGGGGATTAAATAACTGTTCTCCCTTCTCCCAACTCTTAGTGAAGTGTTAGGCACAGTGTATGCTGTTAAAAAATACCACGGTTATTACTGTACTCCCTCGAGAGTTTACTACAGTGCTCTGCACACAGTAAATGTTCAATACATATGATTGAAAGAGTGAATATTCTGTGTTACGTGCTACAGATTAGTTGATAATTTCTCTAACGCAGCCATCATCAATGATATAAAAGCTAATTATAGCCCATTAATTAAAATGCTACTCATCTCTGATGCCTAGTTTTTGCACTATTAGAGAGAATTAATGCTGAAAGCAAGAATCGTATCTGTGGTGGAGCCAATGGGAAGATCCGTGTGTCAGGATCTGGATAGGAGAGGAGGATTGCTCCTTAGAGTCTGTGACTAGAAAGGGGAAAAAAAAAGACTAGAGTTGGCACATTCACGTGATCAGACACTGCACATGTGTGAAAATGAGTTCAAGCAAATAAGCACAGACCATTTCTTCCATCACTGCACTCCTCGGTATCCAAAACAGGCACGTGAAGTTGGACAGATATTCTCTGGTTCCCTGAGCACTTAATGAATTTCCCAGGGAAGAGATAAGGGCCACGGTTTGATACAAGACAATGGGTTAAGCGTCCATTCATTCATTCATTCATTCAATTGTATTTATTGAGTGCTTACTGTGTGCAGAGCACTGTACTAAGCGCTAGGGAAGTCCAGGTTGGCAACATATAGACGGTCCCTACCCAATAATGGGCTCACAGTCTAGAATGGGGGACAAAAACAAAACAACAAAACAAATGGGGGACAACAAAACAAAACATGTAGACAGGTGAAACACCAGACAGGTCAAACCACCCTGGCTGGAACTAGCTGACTGGATAATTACAGTGAGGTTGTACATTAAGTTTTTACTATGGGTTAAGCACTTGGGTAGATACAAGAGTATCAGATCATTCAGAGCCCTTGCCCTACAAAGAACTCATTCATTCATTCTTTCATTCTTTCATTCATTCATTCATTCATTCAATCATACTTATTGAGAGCTTACTGTGTGCAAAGCACTGTAGTAAGCCCTTGGGAGAGCCCAATAGAGCAATAAACAGGCACATTCCCTACTCACAATGAGCTGACAGTCAAGAGGGGAACACGGACATTATTATAACTCTCAGCCAAAGAGAGAGGAAGAGACTGGCAGAGAAGCAGTGTGGCTCAGTGGAAAGAGCACGGGCTTTGGAGTCAGGGGTCATAGGTTCAAATTCCGGCTCTGCCAGTTGTCTGCTGTGTGACTTTGGGCAAGTCACTTAACCTCTCTGTGCCTCAGTTCCCTCATCTGTAAAATGGGGATTAAGACTGTGAGCCCCCCGTGGGACAACCTGATCTGTTTGTAACCTCCCCAGTGCTTAGAACGGTGTTTTGCACGTAGTAAGCACTTAATAAATGCCATCATTATTATTATCCCCATTTTGCGGATGAGGAAATTGAGGCGCAGAGAGGTCAAATGACTCGTCCAAAGTCACGCAACAGTCCAAAGATAGAACTGAACCTAGAACGTGAGTCACTTGACTTCCAGCCCTGAGCGACACTAGCCACCTAGGTGGAATACAGGAGGTGTGCGAGTGACAGCAGGATACCCAAATAACTGCTGAATGGAGATACGAAACTGGGAAACCAGAAGCAAGGAGGGCAGAGAAAACCTTTGAAAGGCCATGGTAAAACGCAGCAGGCCAGCTAAAAACTCGGAGGCTGTGGTTGACGACAGACAGGGTGTGGTGTAACCGCCATCAAAAGAGGCTTCACAAGGAGTAAGAGAAGAGCAGACAAAAGAGAAAATCATGACAAAACAAAGAACATCATTTTTGCATGCATGGCATGGCCAGGATTATGGGTTCCCCATTGGTCTATTCAGATATACAATAACTAATAGGAAAACTCGACAAATTTAAGGGACAAGTCTCTCTCCCTCTCTCTCTCACAATCCTATCTCCATGCATACAGGCATTACAATTGCCAACTGACTCAATCAATCATATTTATCGAGCACCTACTGTGTGGAGAGCAATGAACTGAACGCTTGGGAGACTTCAATATAACAGAGTTGGTAGACGTCCCAGCCCGAGATTCATTCATTCATTCAGTGGTATTTGTTAAGCACTTACTGTGTGCAGAACACTGTACTGAGTGATCAGAAAAAAACACTACAACAATAAACAATGCCAATCCCTGCCCACAACGAGCTCACAGACTAGAGGACTCAAGATTCAGCACAGAAGTCCTACTTCTGAAACACCATTTCTTCTGGGCTGAACTTTCTCTAATTCATCCCAAATAACAGCGGCATTGGACAGTCTGTGCATAAAAATGGAAGCGTAAATATGGACTTTCTTCAACTTCTGCCAAAGGCAGAACTTAGGCCCGGCTTCATGTAGGGGCCTTCTTCATGAGGCGGTTTTCCCTACATTACATTAGAAAAAAAAAAACAAAAAGCAACAGAAAAACTATCCCAGGAGTAGTCCCGGGAAAACATTGTGGGAGCGACAATAGACCGTGAAAAAACCTACCATTATGTTGTGCTGAGAAGTGGGAGTCCTATGGACAGAACTCTCTTGCGTCAGCAGAGAAACTGGCTGAAATTCCTCAGAGTGAGGCTTGTTGGGAAAACTCACATTCAAGGGAAGGTGAAAGGCGGCAAGCCCGTTACTCTCCTCTTCTTCCACTTTCTGTCTGCTTGTCACCATGGCTACCTCTCCATCTGCTTCCCCATACGGAGAGGCTGGTCGCTTGGAAGACATCCTGGAAGGAACAAAAGAGGAGAAAATAATGAAACCTCCACATAAATCCTTAATGCCGTCATTGTGTGGTAAGGGGCCATTGTAACAGAAATGCCTTTTTTGTGCTGGCAGAGAACAGGAAACTGTCCAAATACCACTGCAATGCATACACAATCAGGAACAATGGCGAGGCAGGTAGCAAGAGAACAGTGCTTGTTTGTTGGAAGAATAATGCACTAATATAGCACTCTCTTGGATTCTGGCTTCTTAAACAAGAAAATTCACCTAAGAACACTGCATACTGCAAGACAATTCCATTTAAAGGAAAAAACAGCCATCTGGGTTGACCCTCCGATAGGCCCTATAGGATAAGGAACATCTCTCGTCCTACAGGAGCATGGGGAACAGGGACACGGTCTCGATTTTCCCTTTCAAAAATCAATTATTGAGTGTTTGTCATCAAGCTGGAATTCTCATTATGTTACAAGATGCTGAAGGGTACACAGACCGGGCTTGGTTTGTGAACCTCAAGGGTTTGAACATTTGACAGTCATATAGACTGTGAACTTGTTGTGGGTGGGGAATGGGTCTGTTTGCTGTCATAGTGTACTTTTCCAAGCGCTTAGTACAGTGCTGTGCCCACATTAAGCACCCAGTAAATACAGTTGAATGAATGGATGTTGCTGTATTTTTGAACTTCTCAAGCACTCCAAATCTTTTGAAATGTTTTTAAATGATCAATCAGTGGTACTTATTGAGTGCTTACTGTGGACAGAGCACTGTATAAAGGTTTTCTACCATTTCGGAAGTTCCTAAACTCTTGCAACAGTCTTGGTTCCAATTCTAGAAGCCAAAGAAAATGTAAAATACTGGGACAGAATTAATGAATCAATCATCAATGGTATTATTTGCATGCTTACAAAATCCAGAGTATCACACCTCACTCTTGGGAGAATACAGTTCGAAGCGGTTGGTAGGTACACTCCTTACCTACAGAACTATTTCAATTCCTTTCTCAAACTTCAGAGGAAGGTTGACTAGCTTCCCAATTTGATGGATGGTCAAAGAGTTGGGCAACATTCTCTCAAGAAAACATGAAAATCTAATTCCCAAAGTCCCCCTTTCCTCTTCTTCCACTCTCTTCTGTCTCACCCTGACTTGCTCCCTTTATTCATTTCCCCCTCCCAGCCCCACAGCACTTCTGTTCATATCTGTCATTTATTTATTTCTATTAATGTCTGTCTCCCCCTCTAGACTGTAAGCTCCATGTGAGCAGGGAATATGTCTGTGTTTTATTATATTGTACTCTCCCAAGCACTTAGTGTGGTACTCTGTACACAGTAAGTGCTCAATAAATACGACTGAAGGAGTGAAAGAATTCCCCACCCCACAAGAGCCCATTGTTGGGTAGGGACCATCTCTATATGTTGCCAATTTGTACTTCCCAAGCACTTAGTGCAGTGCTCTGCACACAGTAAGTGCTCAATAAATACGATTGAATGAATGAAAGAATGAATGAATGAATGAACTCTCAGGGATTTTTGTAAAAATAAAATTAGTTCTACTAATAATATCAAGTTCTCAGGGGGATACATTAAACCAGAAGCAGTGTTCCCTTCAAAGCCCTACTGAGAGCTCACCTCCTCCAGGAGGCCTTCCCAGACTGAGCCCCCTTTTTCCTCTCCTTGTTGCCATCCCTCCGGCCTTCCCTCCTTCCCCTCCCCACAGCACCTGCATATATATTTGTACAGATTTATTACTCTATTCATTTTACTTGTACATATTTACTATTCTATTTATTTTATTTTGTTAATACGTTTTGTTTTGTTGTCTGTCTCCCCCTTCTAGCCTGTGAGCCCGCGGTTGGGTGGGGACCATCTCTATGTGTTGCCAACTTGTACTTCCCAAGCGCTTAGTACAGTGCTCTGCACACAGTAAGTGCTCAATAAATATGATTGAATGAATGAATAATGGATAGAGCACAGATCCGGGAGTCTGAAGGACCTGGGTTCTAATCCCAGCTCTGCCAATTGCCTGCTCTGTGACCTTGGGCAAGTCACCTAAATTCTCTTTGCTTCAATTATCTCATCTATGAAATGGGGATTAGGGTTGTGAGCCCCATGCAAGGCACGGACTGTGTCCAATCTGGTATATTACCCCTCGTCCCCCTCTCCATCCCCACCGTCTTACCTCCTTCCCTTCCCCACAGTGCCTGTATATATGTATATATGTTTGTACATATTTGTTACTCTATTTATTTATTTACTTATTTTACTTGTACATATCTATTCTATTTATTTTATTTTGTTAATATGTTTGGTTTTGTTCTCTGTCTCCCCCTTCTAGACTGTGAGCCCACTGTTGGGTAAGGACTGTCTCTATATGTTGCCAACTTGTACTTCCCAAGCGCTTAGTACAGTGCTCTGCACACAGTAAGTGCTCAATAAATATGATTGATTGATTGATTTGTTAAGCGCTTACTGTGTGCCAGGCACTGTACTAAACTCCGGGGAGATATAAGGTAATTAGGTTGGACACAGTCCCTATCTCACATGGAGCTCACAGTCTTAATCCCCATTTTACAGCTGAGGTCACTGAGACCCACAGAAGTGAAGTGACTTGTCCAAGGTCACATAGCAGACAAGGGATTAGAACCCAGGTCCTTCTGACTCCCAGGCAAGGGCTCTATCAATCAATCAATCAATCAATCAATCGTCTTTATTGAGCACTTACTGTGTGCAGAGCACTGTACTAAGCACTTGGGAAGTACAAGTTGGCAACATATAGAGACAGTCCCTACCCAGCCGCGGGCTCACAGTCTAAAACGGGGAGACAGAGAACAAAACCAAACATACTAACAAAATAAAATAAATAGAATAGATATGTACAAGTAAAATAAATAAATAAATAAATTTGTTTCCCTAGTAAGCACTTAACAAATACCGCAGAAAAAAGTATTGCTTATTAAATTGAATCGCTAATCAATTCAAACACAAGATAACACTTTTACATGGAAACTTTTCCCTGATTACACTTTTCCGTCTCATGGGCAGGACGGAAGGTTATTATCAGGACGGAGCATGATAATAATGACATTCATTGAGTGCTGTCAATGTGCTAAGCACTGTGGTGGATACAAGACCGCCAGATTGGACATAGTTAATAATAATAATAATAATCTTGGTATTTGTTAAGCACTTACTATGTGCACAGCACTGTTCTAAGCACTGGGTAGGATCCAAGGTGATCAGGTTGTCCCATGTGGGGCTCCCAATCTTAACCCCCATTTTAGAGATGAGGTAAGTGAGGCACAGAAAAATTAAGTGACTTTCCCAAAGTCACACAGCTGACAAGCTGTAGAGCCGGGCTTTGAACCCATGACCTCTGACTCCCAAGCCCGGGCTCTTTCCACTGAGTCACACTTCTTCCCATGCAAAACTCAAGGGACTGAAGGGGGGGGGAGAGCATTCCCATTTTACAGATGTAGAAACTTGGGCACAGAGAGGTTAATAATAATAATTCATTCATTCATTCAAACATATTTATTGAGTGCTCACTGTGTGCAGAGCACTATACTAAGCGCTTGGGAAGTCCAAGTTGGCAACATATAGAGACGGTCCCTACCCAACAGTGGGCTCACAGTCTAGAAACAGTTCTCATGGGCAGAATTATTATTATTCTCATAACAATAATGATGGCATTTATTAAGAGCTTTCTATGTGTGAAGCACTGTTCTAAGCACTGGGGAGAATACAAGGTGATCAGGCTGTCCCACGGGGGGCTCACAGTCTTAATCCACATTTTACAGATGAGGTAACTGAGGCCCAGAGAAGTTAAGTGGCTTGCCCAAGGTCACACAGCAGACATGTGGCAGAGTCAGAATTCGAACCCATGACCTCTGACTCCAAAGCCCGGGCTCTTTCCACTGAGCCACGTTGCTTCTCACAAGTGAGTGAAGTGAAGTGACTTGTCCAAAGTCACACAGCTGACAATTGACTTGCCCAAGGCCATTCATCCAGGCAGTGACAAAACAGGAGCTAGATGCCCTGATTCTCAGTCCCCAGTCCCTCCTGCTAAATTTCTCCCATATGAAAATATTCATTAGTTCGCTCAGTTGTATTTATCGAACACTTAGTGTGTGCAGAGCATTCATTCATTTGATCATACTGCACTAAGCGCTTGGGGGGAGTACAGTACAAGAATAAACAGACACATTCCCTGGCCATAACAAGCTTACAGCCTAGAAGAGTTTACATTGCACAGCCCTGGAGAACAATAAAGATAATCCTGAATGGTGAAAGAGAAAAGTAGGTATGGCCTGTGGTTGCTGAATTGAAAGGTTCACTCTGTGAACACAAGCTGTTGTTGAATCCCGTTTGCCCAAGTTCCTCAGCCCGGTTAACCTCTCCGCTGGGAAATTCGCCCCCATACCTCATATGGGATCACTCTGAGGTAAAGTAGTGTCTAGTAAATGTAGCATACTAAGCGCTCAATAAATATGATTGAATGAATGAATTTAGGATGAGGAGGACCTTAGTAGACATCAGGGTCATGGGTTTGAATCCCTGCCCTGCCAATTGTCAGCTGTGTGGCTTTGGGCAAGTCACTTAACTTCTCTGTGCCTCAGTTCCCTCATCTGTAAAATGGGGATTAAGACTGTGAGCCCCCCGTGGGACAACCTGATCTCCTTGTAACGTCCCCAGCACTTAGAACAGTGCCGTGCACATAGTCTCCCCCTTTTAGACTGTGAGCCCACTGTTGGGTAGGGACCGTCTCTATATGTTGCCAACTTGTACTTCCCAAGCGCTTAGTACAGTGCTCTGCACACAGTAAGCACTCAATAAATACGATTGATGATGATGATAGTAAGCACTTAATAAATGCCAGCGCTTAGAATAGTGCTTTGCACATAGTAAGCACTTAACAAATGCCATTATTATTATTAGTAGTAGTAGTAGTAGTAGTATTACCTTCGTGCAAAATTCATTCATTCAGTCATTCAATCATATTTACTGAGTATTTACTGTGCACAGAGTACTGGACTCAGCTTGAGAGAGGACAATTAAATAATAAACAAACACATTCCCTGCCCTACAACGCGCTGGCAGTTTAGAGGGGGAGATGGACCTTAATATAAATGAATCAATAAATGACAGTTATTCATTCATTCATTCTATCATATTTATTGAGCGCTTACTGTGTGCAGAGCACTGTACTAAGCGCTTGGAAAGTACACTTCAGCAACAGATAGAGACATTCCCTACCCTACATAGACATAATTGCTGTGGGGCTTGGGGCTTGTACTTAAGCGCTTAGTACAGTGCTCTGCACACAGTAAGCGTTCAATAAATATGACTGAATGAATGAGGGGGGAATAATGTTGCCAACTTGTACTAACCAAGCGCTTAGTACAGCGCTCTTCACACAGTAAGTGCTCAAAAATACGATTGAATGAATGAATGAATAAATGAAGGAAGCAAGTCAGTTGCAGTAGGATCAAATACCACAATCTTTCTTTAAGTTGACACTTAAGACAAAATAAGTTTTTCTGATAAAAACTCTTGACACACTTTTCCCACTAAGCATAATAATATCTTTGTTTCTTTTGTCTGAAAAGTGGCCATTACCTAGACCCAGAAAAATTGATCACTTAGTCAATTAATGGTACTTATTAAGCATTTACTTTGTACATTGTAGTAGCAGCGAGAAGCAGCGTGGCTTAATGGAAAGAGCCCAGTCCTGGGAGTCTGAGTCCCAATCCCGGCTCCACCACTTGTCTACTGGGTATCCTTGGGCAAGCCACCTAACTTCTCTGGGCCTCAGTTACCTCATCTGTAAAATGGGGATTAATAATAACGATGGCATTTATTAAGCGCTTACTATGTGCAAAGCACTGTCCTAAGCTCTGGGGAGGTTACAAGGTGATCAGGTTGTCCCACGGGGCGGGGGCTCACAGTCTTCATCCCCATTTTCCAGGTGAGGTAACTGAGGCATAGGGAAGTTAAGTGACTTGCCCAAAGTCACACAGTTGACAAGTGGCCGAGCCTGGATTTGAACCCATGACCTCTGACTCCAAAGCCCGTGTTCTTTCCACCAAGCCTCGCAGCTTCTCATATATTGAGATTAAGACTGTGAGCTCCATGTGGGTCAATCTGATTACCTTGTATTTACCCCAGTGCTTGGCACATGGTAAGAGCTTAACAGATAACATTATTATTATTATTATTATTATTATTATTATTATCATCAATATTATTACAGAGCACAGTCCTAATCACTTGTAGGGGACAATCGGATCATAGATACCATCCCGGCCCTCGAGGAGTTTACAGTATACTGTGTGCAGAGCACTGTACTAAGCATTTGGAGAGTACAAAAGAATAGGTAGACACCAATCCTGCCCTCAAGGAACTTACAAGGAGTTAGTCAGGGAGACAGACACTAAAATAAAGTAGGGGGAGACAGAAAGTCATGAGTTCTAGTGCCAACTCCTCCACTCATCTGCTGGGAGGCCTTGGACAAGTCATTTCCCTTCTCTGTGACTCAGTTCCCTTATCTGTAAAATGGGGATTAAGACTATGGACTGCGTCCAACCTGATTACCTTGCACAGAGAAGCAGCATGGTTTAGTGGAAAGAGCCCGGGCTTGGGCATCAGAGATTGTAGGTTCTAATCTCAGCTCAACCACTTGTCAGCTGTGTGACTTTGGTCAAGTCACTTAACTTCTCTGTGCTTCAGTTTCCTCCTCTGTAAAATGGGGACCAAGATTGTGAGCCCCACGTGGGACAACCTGATTACTTTGTATCTCCCCCAGCACTTAGAACAGTACTTGGCACATAGTAAGCACTTACAAAATACCATTATTATTATTATTTATTATCTACCCCATGCTGAGATCAGTGCTTGGCACATAGTAAGCACTTAACAAATGCCATAATAATAATAATAATAATAATTATAATAATAATAATAATAATAATAAGGATATGTTCATAAATTCTGTGTGAGTGGGGAAAGGAATGCAATCTATAAAATGGATTCCATTAGGAGAGTGATCTGTGCCCTCTATACAGTGCTTTTCCCAACTCATTCATTCATTCCACCATATTTATTGAGCGCTTACCGTGTGCAGAGCACTGTACTAAATGCTTAAAAAGTACAATTCAGCAATAAAGAAAGGCAATCCCTGCCCACAACAGGCTTACCTGCCCAAAAAATCTAGATATTAGATCAGGGTTCATCAATGTTACCAGAAAAGGGAAAATTTTCTAAAGGTCTTCTATTTGGGGAATATCTATATATCTGTAGATATATAGATATGTGTGTGTGTGTGTGTGTGTGTGTGTGTGTGTGTGTGTGTGTGCACGTTGGGACCCTGATTTTAAAATGTGGCTGCTGAAAATATGTTTTTTGTGCAGTAATAATAATGCTAATAATGATGGTATTTGTTAAACACTTACTATATGCCAGGCATTGTAGTAAGCGTTAGGGTGGATACGAGCAAATCAAGCGGGACACAGTCCCTGTCCCACGTGGGGCTCACAATCTCCATCCACATTTTATAGATGAGGTAACTGAGGCCCAGAGAAGTGAAGCGACTTGCCCAAGGTCACATGGCAGACAAGTGGTGTGGTGGAGCAGGGATTAGAAACCATGACCTTCTGAATCCTAGGCCCGTGTTCTTCCCACACCCCGTGTTCTTCCCACACCTTCTTAAGGGAAGGGTGGGTTGGTCTAACGGAAAGAGCAATGGAAAGGACATGGATTCTAGTTCCTGCCCTACTGTTATGCTGCTGTGTCACATGCTGTTTCTTGGCCTCAGTTTCCTCATCCGAAAAATGGCCAAAAGAAATTCACGCTCCCTCTGTCTTTGAATGTGAGCCCTGTGTGGGATTAGAATTGACTCTAATCTGGTTACTTTATACCTATCCCAAAATAATGCTTGGGAAGTAGTCCGTGCTTAATATTATTCAATCAATCAATCAATCAATCATATTTATTGAGTGCTTACTGTGTGCAGAGCACTGTACTAAGCGCTTGGGAAGTACAAGTTGGCAACATATAGAGACGGTCCCTACACAACAGTGGGCTCACAGTCTAAAAGGGGGAGACGGAGAACAAAACCAAAAATACTAACAAAATAAAATAAATAGAATAGATATGTACAAGTAAAATAAATAAATAGAGTAATAAATATGTACAAACATATAAACATATATACAGGTGCTGTGGGGAAGGGAAGGAGGTAAGATGGGGGGATGGGGGGATTATTGTTATGATTATTATCATTATTATTCCTTCTTTAACACAGAAAGCTCAGGACTATCAGAAGTTTTGGGATATTACTGAGTGGAACACCTGTGTGATATATCTAGGGGAATGTACATTCAGCTAGGTGATAACAAGTATTATTTAAATATACTTCAAACTCAAAGGGATTTGAGGCATTCATTAATTAGGTTTTAGAAGTCCCTGTGAGGAATATTCAATAGCCCCTTTTTCAAAGTGAAATCAAAAATACCAAAAGTTAAATCAACTGGCCAGGCACGAGAAACTCAGCTATTGGCGGGTTTGGGAATTAGGATCTCTAGTCCTAAAGAATAATTTATTTTTCTTAAATCTGTTTCCCATAGAATTCCACGTAAAGAAATAACACAGACTATAGAGTGAAATACTGGTAGTAATAATAACAATGCAATGCCATTCATTGTATGAAGCGCTTATGAAAGAACAAAATGAGCAAATAACATTTTCTCAGCATCCAAGGAACATCTCCTGTAATGAAGGAGAGAGGTATGAAAATGTTTATAAACAAAATGTCAAAGGGAGCAACTGCATGTACATGGGAGTAGCACATATACAGCAAAGCATATGAAAAAATGTATATGCGCTGGAGATAGCTGAAGGACTTAGATAACCTGCAGTCCTGGGAATTTATTGGGAACTTGAATTAACCGTAAGCTCCTTGGGGACAGGGATGTATTTATTCATTCATTCATTCTTTCAATCATATTCATTGAGTGCTTACTGTGTGCAGAGCACTGTACTAAGCACTTGGCAACATTCATTCAATCATATTTATTGAGTGCTTAATGTGTGCAAAGCACTTGGGAGAGCACAATATTTCCAACGGATACGTTCTTGCCCACAATGAGGAATCATGACTACTAACTTTCCCAAGTTCTCAGTATAGTGCACTAAGTGATCAATAAATATTAGTGAGTGACTATTTGATGATCATCTTCCTACTAAGGTCCCATGGAAATCTGAATTACCTGTCATCTGGATGAGGTCAGATTCATGGAAGAACAGGTGTATAAATAAAGGGCTGTAATATAGTCAATTCTATGGATTGACTGATCTATAATTCTATTTATTTATAATGATGCTACTGAGATGCCAGTTTACTTGTTTTGATTTCTGTCTCCCCATTCTAGACTGTGAGCCTGTTGTGGACAGGGACTGTCTCCATTGGTTGCTGAACTGTACTCTCCCAAGTGCTTAGTACAGTGCTCTGCACACAGTAAATGCTCAATAAATACAATTGGAAGGATTAATGAATGGATTTATTGATTGATTATTACTGGCTTCTGGCTATTGGCTATTCCATAAAGTGGGGAAAACCAGTCTCTTGGGAATCAGTCAATCTAATAATCCATCGACCAATCCTATTTATTGCATGCCTACTTTGTGCAGAGCACTGTACTAAGCACTAGAGTGAGTACGATGCAACACAATAATATAATAATAATAATAATCCATCAATCAGTCATATTTATTGAGCGCTTACTGTGTGCAGAGCACTGTACTAAGCACTTGGGAAGTACAAGTTGGCGACGTATAGAGACAGTCCCTACCCAACAGTGGGCTCGCAGTCTAAAAGACATTTATTAAGCACTTACTATGTGCCAAGCACTGTTCTAAGCGCTGGGAAGGTTACAAGGTGATCAGGTTGCCCACGGGGGGCTCACAGTCTTTTAACCCCCATTTTACAGTTCAGGGAACTGAGGCCCAGAGAAGTTAAGTGACTAGCCCAAGGTCACACAGCTGACAATTGGCGGAGCCAGGATTTGAACCCATGACCTCTGACTCCAAAGCCCGTGCTCTTTCCACTGAGCCACGCTGCTTCTCTATCAATAGGGACATACCCTGCCCAGTGTGAGCTCACCGTCTAGAGGGGGAGGCAGACATTAATATATATATAGAAATTGTGGATATGTACATAAGTGATGTGAGGCTGACAGAGGGGTGAATAAGTGGAGCAAATCCAAATGTAAGGGCAATGCAGAAGGGAGAGGGAGAAGGGGAAATGGGGGCTTAGTCAGGGAAGGCCTCTTGGAGGAGATATGAATTGAATAAGACTTTGAAGGTAGGGAGAGTGATCGTGTGTCTGATATGAAGAGGGAGGGCATTGCAGGCCGGAGGTGGGACAGAGGAAAAGGTTTGGTAGCAAGATAGACGAGACCAAGGTACAGTGAGTTAGTTTGCAATGGAAGAACAAAGTGTGTGGGCTGGGTTATAATAGGAAACCGGGGAGGGTGGGTAAGGTAAGAGGGGGCAAGGTGACTGAGTTATTTAAAGCCAATGGCAAGGAGTTTCTGTTTCATCTTGAGGTGGATGGGCATGGATTGAAAGATCTTTTAGAAAAGCAAACCAGGCAGCAGGATGAAGTGTGGACTGGAGCGGGAAGAGACAGGAGGCTGGGACGTCAGCAAGGAGGTTGGCACAGTAGTCAAGGCGGAATAGGATGAAGCCAAAGATATGAGGTGGTGTTTAGCTTTAACGGTATTATCACTCAGACATTCATTCATTCATTCAATCATATTTATCGAGCATTTACTGTGTGTAGAGCACTCTCCCAAGCGCTTGGAAAGTACAATCCAAAAAGCCTGGTTCTACAAATAGGAAACCTTCAGATTTTTTTTTATTTTCTTCATGTATGAATGACATCTCTGGGAAGAAGGGCCTAAAATACTTTTTAAGTAGGGATACCAAAAATCTTTATGAAAGGCAGAGAATAGGAGAAATCCAAAACACGCCCAAATGTGGCATAAATATTAAATTAATGGTATAATAAATGGCAAGTGTTTCATGATTTAGAGCAAAGAGAATGGTCTGGGCATCAGGAGGTCTAGTTTCCAATCCCAGTTCTGCCACTGGCCGGCTCTTTTATTCCTCTGGACCTCAACCCCTCATTCATTCATTCCTTCAATCGCATTTATTGAGCACTTACTATGGGAAAAGCACTGTACTACACGCTTGGGAGAGTACAGTATAACAACATCAAAGAGACACATCTGAGCCCACAACGAGCTCACAGTCCAGAGGGAGAGAAAGACATTAATGTAATTATTTACATCAATTATAATATATTATATAATTTATATGAATAAATAAATTATATATATTTATACACAGATATATTAATATGTGCTGAGAGAATGGGAGGGAGGGTGAATGAAGGATTGTTATAAGAACCCTACTCTCTCTCCCTCTTAAACTGTGAGCCCCATGCATGACGGAGAATATGTTTGATCAGATTATTTCACACTTATCCCAGCACGTAGCACAGTGCTTGGTGCAGTGAACATGCTTAATGAATGCCATATTGCTATCTTCTTGATCGTAATCATAATCACCACGTTCTCCAAAAGCATGTAATTGTAAATATACCAAATTGTCCTTTGGTATTTCCAACATTCTTTTCCAATCTAGCATCACACTTCACATATTTTGATAATCTCCCTTTCCCAACGGGGCTCACTCTAAGCACGGCACTTTCTACTGGAAACAAGAAATTAAGTTACAAACAATATTCAGAAGCTGCCCAATGACAGATCAACCTCTGTTAAGTAGGCTAATTCTGTTGCATCGTCCTCTCCCAAGTATTTAGTACAGTGTCCTGCACACAGTAAGCGCTCGATAAACGCAATCAGTTGATTGACTGATCGTATTTTTCCAACAGCCCCTCTTTTCTAAAAATCAATCATCTCGCCACCGTTATTTCCCCCAGAGAAATTCAATTTCACATTTGATGTCTTGGCTTCATGAGTGGCCTCCCCAGGCTAGCAAGTCTAAAGAAGGAACAAAAGCAAGCAGAGTCCATGGAAATAAAACTGAACAAAGCAATAACACAGCAGAGAGTAATTAAGCTAGTTCTCCTAGCTAACCTAGCTCTCTCCTCTTCCCACACCACAGCCTAGATGAGATAAGCAGAATGTACCATCCGTTTAGGAGTCTGTCCAGGTCAAAAGCCTGAGAAACAGATACAGTTGTTGCCACTTCAGGAATAGATCTATTTAAAAGAGACTTTGTGCCGTTGTGAACTAATTTTGATTTACTCAATGGAAAATGCTGTTCATCACACAGATGAGTGACTTAGACGGATTTATAGGACAGGCTAATGATGGAAAAATGAACATTTCCTCCCTCTGAAAAAGGAAATTCTGACCTATCAAAGGGCTTTCAAGTCACCTGCACAAAGATTTTTTCCCCCCCTATGTTCAGTCTCCCTCCTCTCTAGTCTCGGGGAAGTGCTGTGAATTCAGATCAAGTAGTTCATCTTAACTCGCACCTTCTTGGGGAGTAGAGAAGCCCAGGGCTTTGTATTGAAAAGCCTCCCTTCTTCACCCCTTCCCAGTATCACCTCTCCCCTGGCTCCCGCTCGACTACTTCAAAAAAGGCTCATCCAGCTTGAAGAGGTAGCAATGGAAGCTGCGGTAACTGGATGAATCAAATAGTAATAATAATAATAATAATGAAAAGGAATGAGAGGAACATACTGAGGAAGGAAGGGAAGAAAATAAAAAGAGAGGAAAATGATAGGGGACAAATTCAAAGTTTAAAAAGAGAAGGAAGATATAAAACAAATCACAGATAAGTTCACCCTTTCAGAAACAGTCACAGGGAGAAGTTCCTGCTCTTCTCAGTGTTCAGTTACAGAAGATGTTGGAAATGAGAATGATGGAGGCGTGAACTGAATGAACTTTCTACATCTAACAGACCCGGTGGGAAGCTGTGTGTTTTGAGAGAACCAAACCTGGATTTTCTTTCAGGAAAGCAAGGAAATTATTGAACATTTTCACCCCTAGAATTGACGCTGAACAGCTTTGTGGGAGGGGAAAATTAAATGACTACAATTTGAATTCAAAGCATTCTACTTCTTCCTGACCCACTCCCTACTCCTTCTCATAAGCAGTTAAATGAATCTTTAATTTTTTTTGTCTCTTCCTGAATGCTGACTTTCCCACCGCGGTAGACCGAACCACCATCTTACCCATTTCACAGGCCGGCAGCCTTGGCATTATCCTCGACTCATCTTTCTCATTCAACCTCCCATATTCAATCTGACATCAAATCCTATTGGTTCCACCTTCACAACATTGCTAAAATCCACTCTTTCTACTCTGAACTGCTACCATATTAATCCAGACACTTAATCTTTTCCCACTTTGATTACTGCATCAGCCTCTTTGCTGTCCTTGCCTCTCCTCGCTTTACTCCATACTTCATTCTTCTGCTCTGATCATTTTTCTACAAAAAATGTAGTATTTCCCCACTCCTCAGGACCCGCCAGTGGTTGTCCTCGCCTTTGGCTTTAAAGCAGCCAATCACCTCAGCAATTTCTACCTCACCACCCTCACTCCTATTCCAACCCAGCCCGCACACTTCGCTCCTATAATAATAATAATAATAATAATGGTATTTGTTAAGCACTTACTTTGTGCAAAGTACTGTTCTAAGCACTAAGGAGGTTACAAGGTGATCAGGTTGTCCCACGGGGGGCTAACAGTTTTAATCCCCATTTTACAGATGAGGCCACTGAGGCACAGAGAAGTTATGTTACTTGCCCAAAGTAACACAGCTGACAATTGGCGGAGCTGGGATTTGAACCCATGACCTCTGACTCCAAAGCACTTTCTTTTTCCACTGAGCCATGCTGCTTCTCATAATGCCGTCAATCCCATTTACCTGACCACTCACCCACATCTTGACTCTGACCTGGAACTTGGCCTCTGACCTGGGGAGAAGCAGCGTGGCTTGGTGGCAAGAACCCGGGCTTGGGAGTCAGAGATCGTGGGTTCTAATCCTGGTTCTGCCACTTGTCAGCTGTGTGACTTTGGGCAACTCACTTCACTTCTCTGGGACTCAGTTCCCTCATCTTAAAATGCAGAATAAGACTGTAAGCCCCACCTGGGACAACCTGATTACCTTGTATCTAGCCCAGGACTTACAACAGTGCTTGACACAAAGTAAGCACTTAATAGATATTATTATTATTATTATTATTATTGTTATTATTATTATTATTATTAATAATATTATTATTATTATCTCTCTTCCTCTGTCTAGCTGACAGACAATTACTTTCCCCAATTTCAAAGCTTATCAAAGGCTCCTCTCCTCCAAGAGGCCTTCCTCAATAAAGCCCTCTTTTATTATTTTTTAAATGGTATTTGTTAAGTGCTTACTATGTTCCAGGCACTGTTTTAAGTGCTGGGGTAGGTACAAGGTATTCAGATTGGACACAGTCCCTGCCCCACATTCATTCATTCAATGGTATTTATTGAGCACTTACTGTGTGCAGAGCACTGTACTAAGTGCTTGGGAAGTGCAAGTTCACAACACATAGAGACGGTCCCTACCCAACAGTGGGCTCACAGTCTAGATGGAGACAGAGAACAAAACGAAACATATTAACAAAATGAAATAAATAGAATATGTACAAGTAAAATAAATAGAGTAATAAATCTATCTATCTATCTATCTATCTATATACATATATACAGGTGCTGTGGGGAAGGGAAGGAGGTAAGGCCGGGAGATGGAGAGGGGGAAGAGGGGGAGAGGAAGGAAGGGGCTTAGTCTGGGAAGGCCTCCTGGAGGAGGCGAGCTCTCAGTAGGACCTTGAAGGGAGGAAGAGAGCTAGCTTGGTGGATGGGCAGAGGGAGGGCATTCCAGGACAGGGGGATGACGTGGAACGGGGGTCGACAGCAGGACAGGCGAGAAAGAGGCACAGTGAGGAGATCAGCGGCAGAGGAGTGGAGGGTGTGCGCTGGGCTGGAGAAGGAGAGAAGGGAGGTGAAGTAGGAGGGGGCGAGGGGATGGACAGCCTTGAAGCCGAGGGTGAGGAGTTTCTGCCTGGTGCGTAGGTTGATTGGTAGCCACTGGAGATTTTTGAGGAGGGGAGTAACATGCCCAAAGTGTTTCTGGACAAAGACAATCCGGGCAGCGGTGTGAAATATAGATTGAAGTGGGGAGAGACAGGAGGATGGGAGATCAGAGAGGAGGCTGATGCAGTAGTCCAGACGGGATAGGATGAGAGCTTGAACGAGCAGGGTAGCGGTTTGGATGGAGAGGAAAGGGCGGATCTTGGCAATGTTGCAGAGGTGAGACTGGCAGGTTTTGGTGACAGCTTGGATGTGAGGGGTGAATGAGAGAGCGGAGTCGAGGATGACACCAAGGTTGCGGGCCTGTAAGACGGGAAGGATGGTAGTGCCGTCAACAGTGATGGGAAAGTCAGGGAGAGGGCAGGGTTTGGGAGGGAAGACAAGGAGTTCAGTCTTGGACATGTTGAGTTTTAGGTGGAGGGCAGACATCCAGATGGAGATGTCCTGAAGGCAGGAGGCGATGCGAGCCTGGAGGGAGGGAGAGAGAGTAGGGGCAGAGATGTAGATTTGGGTGTCATCAACGTAGAGATGATAGTTGAAGCCGTGGGAGCGAATGAGGTCACCAAGGGAGTGAGTGTAGATCAAGAACAGAAGGGGACCAAGAACTGAACGTTGAGGAACCCCTACAGTAAGAGGGTGCGAGGGGGAGGAGGAGCCCGCAAAAGAGACTGAGAATGAACGACCGGAGAGATAAGAGGAGAACCAGGAGAGGACGGAGTCTGTGAAGCCAGGGTTGGATAGCATGTTGAGGAGAAGGGGGTGGTCCACAGTGTCGAAGGCAGCTGAGAGGTTGAGGAAGATTAGGGTAGAGTATGAGCCATTGGATTTGGCAATCAGGAGGTCATTGGTGACCTTTGAGAGGGCAGTTTCCATGGAATGTAGGGGATGGAAACCAGAATGGAGGGGGTCGAGAAGAGAGTTGGTGTTGAGGAATTCGAGGCAGCGCATGTAGATGGCTCGTTCAAGGAGTTTGGAAAGGAATGGTAGGAGGGAGATGGGGCAATAACTAGAAGGTGAGGTGAGGTCAAGAGAGGGTTTTTTTAGGATGGGAGAGACATGGGCATGTTTGAAGGCAGAGGGGAAGGAACCAGTGGAGAGTGAGCGGTTGAAGATGGAAGTTAAGGAGGGGAGAAGGGACAGAGTGAGAGATTTCATGAGATGAGAGGGAATGTGGTCAGAAGCACAGGTGGTCGGAGTAGCACTTGAGAGGAGGGAGGAGAGCTCCTCTGAGGATACTGCTGGGAAGGATGGGAGAGTAGTGGAGAGCGTTGAGAGCCGGGGCGTTGGATAAGGGGAGGGAGTGACTTTGAGGAGGTCAGACCTGATGGATTTAATTTTGTTAATGAAGTAGGAGGCCAGATCGTTGAGGGGGAGGGAAGGAGGAGGGGGAGGAACTGGGGGCCTGAGAAGGGAGTTGAATGTACGGAAGAGCTGACGGGGATGATGAGCATGGGTGTTAATAATGGAGGGGAAATAGTTTTGTCTGGCAGAGAAGAGGGCTGAGTTAAGGCAGGAAAGGATAAACTTGAAGTGAATGAGGTTGGCATGGTGTTTAGACTTTCGCCAGCAGCGTTCAGCAGCTGGAGCATAAGAGCTAAGGAGGCGGACAGTGGCAGTGATCTAGGGCTGTGGGTGAGTGGTATGAGAGAGGCAAAGGGAAAGGGGAGTGAGTAAGTCTAGCTGAGTAGAAAGGGTAGATTTGAGAGCAGTAATCTGATCATCAAGATTGGGTAGAGAGGAAAGGGAGGTGCGGTGGGGTGTGAGGTGCTCAGAAAGATGGATGGGGTCAAGAGAGCAGAGATCTGTGAGGGTGTAATATGGATTTACAGGGGAAAGGAGTGTGAGTGAGGAGGCAGGTGAGAAGATTATGATCAGAGAGAGGGTCTTAATGCTCATTTCACAGATGAGGTCACTGAGGCCCAGGGAAGTGAATTGACTTACCAAAGTTCATACAGCAAAGTGCTAGAGCCAGGATGAGAACCCAGGTCCTCCCAACTCCCAAGGCCATATTCTACCCACTAGGCAATGCTGATCCCAATCAATAAATAATATTGATTGATTGACTGTGGGAAAATGAAGCCACCAACAAGTGGACTTGAATATTAAAGTGTTTTTCCTGAAGAAAACACATTACAATACAGAGAGGTCATATTTTGACATTTTGCTGCTTCACATTTTGAGATGCAGTGTGGCTCAGTGGAAAGAGCATGGGCTTTGGAATCAGAGGTCATGGGTTCAAATCTCAGCTCCACCAATTGTCAGCTGTGTGACTTTGGGCAAGTCACTTAACTTCTCTGTGCCTCAGTTCCCCCATCTGTAAAATGGGGATTTAGACTGTGAGCCCCCCGTGGGACAACCTGATCGCCTTGTAACCTTCCCAGTGCTTAGAACAGTGCTTTGCACATAGTAAGCACTTAATAAATGTCATTATTATTATTATTATCATTATTTTCCCAAACTACAGAAATCAATCAATCAATCAATCAATGGTAATTGTTGAAAGTTTACTATGTGCAGATCACTGTACTAAATGCTTGGGAGAGTACAATAGGGAATACATAGGGAAGCAGCATGGTGAAGTGGATAAAGCATGGCCCTGGGAGTCATGAGTTCTAATCCTGACCCCTCCACTTGTCTGCTGTGTGACCCTAAGCAAGTCACTTCACTTCTCTGTTCCTCAGTTGCTTCATCTGCAAAAAAATGGGGAATAAAACTTGTGAGCCCTATGAAAGAGAGGGACTGTGTCCAACCCGCTTTGCTTGTATCCACTCCAGTGCTTAGTACAGTGCCTCACACATAGTAAGTACTTAACAGATACCATAATAATAATAATTACGGTACAAGAGAATGAGCAGACACGCTCCCTGCCCATAATGGTTTTACAGTCTAGTGGACGCTAACACTCTAATCCTGGAGACAGATAATAAATAATAAAAACATGAAGAAAGCACAGCTTAGTGGAAAGATCATAGACTTGGGAGTCAGAGGGCATGGGTTCTGATCTCAACTCTGCCAAGTACCTGCTGGGTGACTTTGAGTAAGTCCCTTAATTTCTCTGTGCCTTAGTTCCCTCATCTGCAAAATGGGGATGTAATTCCTGTTCTCCTTACTTCTTAAACCGTTAGTCCCGTGTGGGGCCTGATTATCTTGTGCCTACCCCAATCTTGAGAACAGTGCTTGCGACATAGTGAGAGCAAATATCATCATTATTACCATCATTATTATTATTATCGTCATTTCTTCCATCTCTTCTTGTTGCCTTCCTTTCCCAATTAATCCCTTTTTTCCCCTTCCTCCTTCTCCCTTCTGCATCCCCTATGCACTTGGATCTGTTACCTTTAAGAACTTGACAGTCACCCCACCCTCAGCCCCATATCTGGAATGTATTTATTTATATTAATATTTCTCTCTCCCTCTACTGTAAACTCCTTGTGGGCAGGGAACATGTCTACCAACTCTGTCATAGCGTACTCTCCTGAGAGCTTAGAATAGTGCTCTGTGCACAGTGGGCACTCAATAAATATCAATGACTGATTGATTGACTCGCCTCCCTGGTAAAGGCTCAGAGGACGACAGCACAGAATGCTTAAAGGAAGAAGAAATGGAATCTGCTGCATCAGCGGCTGATGGAAGGGGTGGGAGATATTGTTCCTTTGCAACATGAGTGAGGCATTTAGAAGAACCAAACTGGAAAAGAGCATATAGAAGCTTTAATTTATTTCATTTTTTCTTGTGGAAGAGGGAGGTCATTTTTCCTGGATTGTTTCATCTTAAACAGAAGCTTAGATTTCCCTTTATTTTAAAAAGTGGATGCAAGGGAGAGGTGACCGGTTCTATGTCAACGTTTCATGTTCCACGAGTCGGAAGGTGGACATTGTTGAAATTATTGGCAGGGCTGATTCCCCATGCACTATTCTTATTATATTCCCTGAGTTGTCTTTCATCCCTGCTTTCATAGTTCAGTTTTTGGCTTGTACACCCAGAACCAAATACCCAGATAATTGAAACGCCAACCTATAATAATAGTAACGGCGGTATTTGTTAAGTGCTTACTGTGTGTCAAGCTCTGTACTAAGTGCTGGGGCATATACCAGGTAATCAGGTCCCACATGGGGCTCACAGTCTAAGTAGGAGGGAGAACAGAGATTGAATTTTACAGATGAGGGAATTAATAATAATAATTATAATAACAATGGCATTTATTAAGCGCTTACTATGTGCAAAGCAGTGTTCTAAGCAATGGGGTAGATACAAGGTAATCAAGTTGTCCCATGGGGGGCTCACAGTCAAACCCCATTTACAGATGAGGTAACTGAGGCACAGAGAAGTTAAGTGACTTGTTCAAAATCACACAGCTGACAATTGGTGGAGCTGGGATTTGAACCCATGACCACTGACTCCAAAGCCCGTGCTCTTTCCACTGGGCCACGCTGCTTCTCTAACTGAAGCACAGAATTGAAGCACAGAGAAACGAAGTGACTTGCCCAAGGTCACACAGCGGGGAAGAGGTGGAGCTAGGATTAGAACCCAGGTCCTCAGACTCCCAGGATGGTGATTTATCTACCAGGCTGTACTGCTTCCCTGATGGCTGAAATATTCCAAATGAAATTGAAAGTGAAAGCGTTTTCGTGCCTACTTTTGTTTCATAACCCAAAGCCTTTCACACAGGGAAGGTCAAAATACATTGTCGTGATCACGGTGACTAGAAAAGTTTTCTGCAGCGTTTCCTCTTTAGAACTCTTTCTAGTAAATTTCAGATTCCACAGAATAGGAGGGGAGCCCTCTCTGTTTCCGTTCGATTTAATTTCTCTTCCAACATTTTAATAAACAGTTGGGTCACGGATACCTCTCTCACTTCAAAAATCAGAAATGACCTCAATTGATTTATAACCACCTTCCCTGGTTTTGAGAAGTCCATAGCGTACTAAAACTCTAGTGCCCTTTGACCAAATGCTCCAGAGATAACCAGGGTCTTCACCGCGGTGACTTATCTGTGCCTTCGAAACTGGCATACGAAACTATGTCCAGAGAGAATGAGACAAAGCCATAAAACATTTCTCGCTGAAGAATTAATTAAAGGATTCATTAATCATTACCCGGCCATTACCATACGCGCACAAGGCAAACATCCCCTAACCTGCAGTCAGCCACAGGTTAAAAACTCCCAACGTCCTTCCGTTCTGACTATTTATAAATGACTTTGTATAAACTAGCATTAAGACCTGTAATTATAAAACAGCATTAAAAGAGGCCTACATGGTGATGGATAATTACAGCTGGTACCATTTTTAAAGAAATAAAAAGGTTTCCCACTCGAACGGGGGTTTGGCTTTCTCTGACAGTTCTGCGGCCGCAGGATGTAAAGAGACAATTTATGTTTCACGTCCAAATTGTAACTGCAGGAGAATGTTTCCCCCTTTCTCTAGGGAAGCATTGTTCTCCCATCTCGGTAACTAGGTGTGACAGCACCAGACTGTAGTCACCCGGCTGGATTCTGAATCAGCATGGAAGGACCCACCTCCCGAGTCTCCCCAGCTGCTGGGCTTCTTGCAAGTTGGGTTTAGCGGGGCTCATCTACGTGACATGGAATTAGACGAAAGGACAGAGATCGGGGCAGCCCGTCAGCTCTCTGTGGGCAGGGAATGCGTCCGTCAGGCTGATCGATTCTACTCTCCCACGCGCTTAGTCCAGTGCCCTGCACACAGTAAGCGCTCACTAAATAAGACTGATTGATTCATAACGATCTTCGGACTCTGTAGCTGGAATCTTCTCCCCAATCAATCAATCAATCAATCAATCATATTTATTGAGCGCTTACTATGTGCAGAGCACTGTACTAAGCGCTTGGGAAGTACAAATTGGCAACACATAGAGACAGTCCCTACCCAACAGTGGGCTCCCCAATATTCAGTACAGTGCCTGGAACATATTCATTCATTCGATCGTATTTATTGAGTGCTTACTGTGTGCAGGGCACTAATAATAATAATAATAGCATTTATTAAGCGCTTTATTTATTAACCCCTTCCTTCTTCTCCTCCTCCCCTTCCTTCCTCTCCCCCTCCCCTTCCTTCCTCTCCCCCTTGTCCCCCTCTCCACCCCCCCATCTTACCTCCTTCCCTTCCCCACAGCACCTGTATATATGCATATATGTTTGTACATATTTGTTACTCTATTTATTTATTTTACTTGTACATATCTATTCTATTTTATTTTGTTAGTATGTTTGGTTTTGTTCTTTGTCTCCCCCTTTTAGACTGTGAGCCCACTGTTGGGTAGGGACTGTCTCTATATGTTGCTAACATGTACTTGCCAAGCACTTAGTACAGTGCTCTGCACACAGTAAGCGCTCAATAAATATGATTGATGATGATGATGCTTACTATGTGCAAGGCACTGTTCTTAGCACTGGGGAGGTTACAAGGTGACTGGACTGGACTAGGCACTTGGGAAGTACAAGTTGGCAACATATAGAGATGGTCCCTACCCAACAACGGGCTCACAGTCTAGAAGGGGGAGACAGACAACAGAACAAAACATGTGGGCAGGTGTCAAGTCATCAGAATAAATAGAAATAAAGCTAGATGCACATCATTAACAAAATAAAAAGAATAGTAAATATGTACAAGAACATAGTATGCACTTAACAATTACCACAGTCATTAAACCTCTCGTGCCAGAAAGCACCAAAAGAGGCTAGAAAAGCTGGACATTTTTCGGGAGTGGACCGAGTCCAAGAGTAATAATGAGAATAACAATAATCAATCAATCAATCAATCGTATTTATTGAGCGCTTACTGTGTGAAGAGCATTGTACTAAGCGCTTGGGAAGTACAAGTTGGCAACATATAGAGACGGTCCCTACCCAACAGTGGGCTCACAGTCTAGAAGACAGTCTAGAATAATGACAATGATTGTATTTGTTGAGCCCTAACTGTACTAAGCGCTGAGGGAGATACAAGCCAATCGAATTGGACACAGTCCCTGTCCGTTATGGGGCTCACTGCCTCAGTCCTCATTTTACAGATGAGGGGAATGAGTCTCAGAGAAGTGAAGTGACTTGCCCAAGGTCACACAGCAGACAAGTGATGGAGCTGGGATTAGAACCCATGACTTTTTGACTTCAAGGCCCGTGCTCTATCCACTATGCCATGGGGATTTTGCCCAGCAGGGTGCTTTATAGTTCCCTCTGGTTATTACTACCATTGCTGCTACTATCAATCAATCAATCATTCAATCATTCATTTGTATTTATTGAGCGCTTACTGTGTGCAGAGCACTGTACTAAGTGCTTGGAAAGTGCAATTCGGCAACAGATAGAGCCAATCCCTACCCAAAAATGGGCTCACCGTCTAGAAGGGTGAGACAGACAACAAAACAAAACAGGTAGACAGGCATCGATCAATCAATCAATCAGTCAATCGTATTTAGTGAGCACTTATTGAGTGCAGGGCACTGTACTGAACTCTTGGGAAAGCACGATATAACCATACAGCAGACACATTTCCTACCCCAAATGAGCTTATGACTACTTATGATGCAGAGAAGCAGTGTGGCTCAGTGGAAAAGAGCGTGGGCTTTGGAGTCAGAGGTTATGGGTTCAAATCCCAGCTCTGCCAATTGTCAGCAGTGTGACTGTGGGCAAGTCACTTAACTTCTCTGTGCCTCAGTTGCCTCATCTGTAAAATGGGGATGAAGACTGTAAGCCCCCCGTGGGACAACCTGATCACCTTGTATCCTCCTCAATGCTTAGAACAGTGCTTTGCACATAGTAAGCACTTAATAAATGCTATTATCATTATTATTATTATTATTACTTTAACCACTCTCTGAAAATGTGCTTAAACACCCTAAACAGAATGACTGATTTGAATAAGGGTTTAAGGGCTATGGAATGTCTATTCTCTGCATCAAGCGCTTAGTACAGTGCTCTGCACACAGTAAGCGCTCAATAAATACGATTGAATGCATGAATAAATGCATGGCGTAGTGGATAGGATGGTTATGAGTTCTCATCCTGGCTCTACCACCTGTCTGCTGAGTGACCTTGAGAAAGTCATTTCCCTTCTCTGTGCCTCAGTTACCTCATCTGTAAAATGGGGATTGACACTAGGATCTCCATGTGGGACAGGGACCGTGTCCAGCCCAATTTGCTTGCACCTACTCCAGTGCTTAGTACAGTGTCTGGCCCATAGAAAGCACTTAACAAATTCCACAACTATCATTATTGTCTCCACAGCGATGAAGAGCTTGTGACCTTTCAGATGACCCAGTTTCTACGTGGAAAGCTGTATTGCCAATAAATGTTTTGATATTAATATAAATACCGCAATTATTCCTGTAATTATTATTAATGCTAATGCATTGTCCTCTCAGGGACATACCTGGAGAGTTTCCAGTCCTCTTCCAGTCTCGACTACAGGAGGGAGAGGGAAGCAGAGGCCTGTCCATTCCAGTCCTAGCTTGGCCAGTGGCTAGTGAGTGTCAGGCCATCGGCTACAAGTCAAAACTCCCCCGTGCTGGGCAGCAGCAGCCCGGGAGAGAGTTCAGGATGGAGACTCGAGTTGACCACGCGGAAGGCGGTGATGGTCAACCACTTCCCGATTTTTCCCAAGAAAACTCTGTGGCTTCACTACAAGAAGGATTGCAGATGGAGAGTGGGCCTTCTGGGAGAGATGTGTCCATGGCATCGCTATGGGTCAGACACGACTCGATGGCATAAGACAACAACAACTGTACTGCACTCACCTAAGCACTTAGTACAATAAATACCTTTGATTGATTGATCGATTGATTGACTCCATCTGGACTAATTACTGTGATATTTCAACTTGGAACCTATAGAGTCAACACTGGGTAGACCTTCCAACACCTTGCTTTGCACATAGTAAGTGCTTAACAAGTGCTATTATTATTATTATTATTATTATTATTATTATTATTATTATTATTATTTAGCATGGGAGTGATGGGATGCTGGCTACATTTTCACCCTAATACGAAATCAGGCACAGAACTGATTTCTCCAGTGGAAGGATTTGTTTCTGAGAGAGAAAAATGGGAGCAACCTTCTCAACTTTGTTCAGTCTTAATGAACGCCGTGAAAGAAATGGGATTCTTAACTGTCACTCCTCCAGTGGACAATGTTAATCTGAGTTGTTAACCCCTCTCCATCCCCCCCCCCATCTTACTTCCTTCCCTTCCCCACAGCACCTATATATATGTATATATGTCTGTACATATTTATTACTCTATTTATTTTACTTGTACATATCTATTCTATTTATTTTATTTTGTTACTATGTTTGGTTTTGTTCTCTGTTTCCCCCTGTTAGACTGTGAGCCCACTGTTGGGTAGGGACTATCTCTATATGTTGCCAACTTGTACTTCCCAAGCGCTTAGCACAGGGCTCTGTACACAGTAAGCGCTCAATAAATGTGATTGATTGATTGAATGATTGATTGATTGATTAATCAATCTTTAGCAAGTGTGTGCTTGGGCGGGGGGGCTCAGCCATCCTAGTGTGGGAAAGAAATACAAGGTGAATAACTTGTCTCTTCATACTCATTCATTCTTTCATTCGATCGTATTTATTGAGCGCTTACTGTATGCAGAGCACTGTACTAAGCGCTTGGGAGAGGATAATAATTGTCTCCTTCTCCATCCCAGCCGGCACCCTCCGCTCCTCTGCTGCTAACCTCCTCACTGGGTTCGTTCTCGCCTGTCCCGCCGTCGACCCCGGCAGACGTCCTTCCCTTGGCCTGGAATGCCCTCCCTCCACACATCTGCCAAACTAGCTCTCTTCCTCCCTTCAAAGCCCTATTATGAACTCACCTCCTCCAGGAGGCCTTCCCAGACTGAGCCCCCTTTCCCCTCTCCTCCTCCCCATCACCCCCCTGCCTTACCTCCTTCCCCTCCCCACAGCACTTGTAAATATTTGTACAGATTTATTACTCTATTTATTTTACTTGTACATACTTACTACTCTATCTTGTCAATGATGTGCATATAATTCTATTTATTCTGATGGTTTTGACACCTGTCTGCATGTTTTGTTTTGTTGTCTGTCTCCCCCTTCTAGACTGTGAGCCCATTGTTGGGTAGGGGCCATCTATATATGTTGCCGACTTATACTTCCCAAGTGCTTAGTACAGTGCTCTGCACACAGTAAGTGCTCAATAAATACAATTGAATGAATGAATTAATTTAGAAACAATAACAAAGACATAATAATGACCAGAATGAGATCCAGCGGGAGAGATAGCAGGTTAAACATTCTGACGAGAATAGTTTGAGAGTAATCCAGGATTTCTGCCTAATTGCAATGAGAAAGGAAGGCTATAGTGAGGAAAAAGGTTATGCTCATCAAATCTGTTGAGGCCTGACTGACATGGAAAGCGGTCTGAAGTGGGGGAAAAAAATTTTGATTAGAGGGCCTCAGAGCTTGCAGTCCAAATAGTGATGAAAAGGAACTGTTTCAGCTTTTATTTTGGGTCTCGCTATTCCTTTCCATGTCCCACACAGCTTTGATGCAATCTGATTTTTAGAACAGCTGTGGAAACCTACTCATAAATGGAAAACATTTAGGTTATTGTAAATAAACAGACAGCTAAGTATATATATGTGTGTGTGTGTGTGTGTGTGTGTGCATCTACACTCTATTCATATATATATATATGTGTATATATATATATATATATATATTCATATGCCATGAATTCCATTTATCCTGGATCAGTTTCTGAAGTAACCAGCTAGAGATAAAGAACTTGGATTAGAGAGTTTGCCAAAAGAGAACCTAAAATCTCTCATGCGCCCACAACATCATGGAGCATGCAAAATGTATCCATTTTGTGTCAAAACAATGAGCATCTCTCAACACAAATCCCCAAACAGCAGGACACAACTCCGCTTGGTGTTACAAGGGCACCGATTCCAAGCATTGGCTCTTTTCACAGCAGACGGCATTTGTTCAGATGAACTCGAATTAAGTCCAAAAGCGCTCTTAGTTTCCCAGGACGGCCTCCAAATTCCATTTATTTCTCTATCATTTTTCATTCTATCCTTGGCCTTCCTATTTTTAGCCCATTCCCTACTATTTCCACAAATCTGAAACATGATCAGGCAAATCTATTTTCAGCTGAAGTGGCAGGAGCATTGTTTTTTTTCTCGATTGAACAGTACTTCCTAGCTATCGAACTACACTGAAGCAGGTAGGAACTGGGGATTGAGTAGAAGACAAAACAGTGAAACTCAAACAATTCCATTTTCATTAAGATGCCTGTTTAAGATGTCAGCCCTGTAGGCCGCTTGTCTGCTGTTGGCCTTGGGCAAGTCATTTCACTTATGTGTGCCTAAGCGCCCTCGTTTGTAAAATAGGTTGGAGACTGTGAGCCCCACATGTGACAGGGACTGTGTCTAACCGGATTTGCTTATATCTACTCCAGCACTTAGTATGCCTGACACCAACAAATACCGTAATTATTATTATTATTGTCACTGCAGGGAAGAAATGTTTGCGACCTTTCAAATGACCCAGTTTCTGGATACCATCCTCAGGCCCGAGGGCGGTTTGCTAGCTTCCTTTCCTGGGCCTGGAAACAGCATGACATAGTGGATAGCACATGGCCCTGGGAGTCAGAAGGTCATGGGTTCTAATCCCAGCTCTGCCACATGTCTGCTGTGTGACCTTGGGCAAGTCACTTGACTACTCTGGGCCTCAGTTACCTCATTCATTCATTCATTCAATCGTATTTATTGAGCGCTTACTGTGTGCAGAGCACTGTACTAAGTGCTTGATAATGATAATGGCATTTATTAAGCGCTTACTATGTGCAAAGCACTGTTCTAAGTGCTGGGGAGGTTACAAGGTGATCAGGTTGTCCCACTGGGGGGCTCACAGTCTTAATCCCCATTTTACAGATGAGGTAACTGAGACACAGAGAAGTGAAGTGACTTGCCCAAA
The DNA here is from genome assembly GCF_015852505.1 of Tachyglossus aculeatus. Lineage (NCBI taxonomy): Eukaryota > Metazoa > Chordata > Mammalia > Monotremata > Tachyglossidae > Tachyglossus > Tachyglossus aculeatus. The sequence goes on along the minus strand of NC_052067.1, from coordinate 168,139,901 downwards.
GTCACACAGCTGACAATTGGCAGAGGCGGGATTTGAACCCATGACCTCTGACTCCAAAGTCCGTGCTCTTTTCCACTGAGCCACGCTGCTTCTATGGGGATTGAGGCTGTGAGCCCCACATGGTACAGGGATTGTGTCCAACCTGATTTGCTTGTATCCACACCACCATGCCAAGGCATGGTGCTTGGCACATAGTTAGCACTTAACAAATACCACAATTATTATTATTACTTTGGTAAGTCATATCATTAGTAAATATTTTGATATTAATACTACTGCTAGGTCTCCTGCCCAGTGAGTTAACTTCTTTGGATATACCTGCCTCCCAACAAGAGTGCATATAGCCACACACACAATCAATCAATCAATCAATCGTATTTATTGAGCGCTTACTGTATGCAGAGCACTGTACTAAGCGCTTGGGAAGTACAAGCTGGCAACGTATAGAGACAGTCCCTACCCAACAGTGGGTTCACAGTCTAGAAGGGGGAGACAGAGAACAAAACCAAACATACTAACAAAATAAAATAAATAAAACAGATAGGTCAAGTAAAATAATTAAATAAAAAAATAGAGTAATACAAACACTCTCTCTCTCTCTCTCTCTCTCTCTCTCTCTCTCTCTCTCTCTCTCTCTTCTATCTCCTTCCAGATAATGTCACTCTAAGAGGAAGCCACTACTAATGATGATAATTAGCTACTTGCCAAATCATGCCATTAATGCCTTGCCTCCTAACATACGAGGCCTAGAATTTTGATTTCCATTGAAAATAATTTTCCAAAAAGCAGCAGTTACTAAGATGCACGCATGGCAAACCCATTTATAGCTGCATGATACAGTTATCAGACCAACTTTCTGGTCTGATAACCTAGGCGCCTAATCAGAAAAATCAAGTTCCACTCTTTTACGTTTGTTGGAATGTGTTGAAACGAAGACAAGGCCCAGAAAAAGAGGAATAAGGAAAAAGGGGCCATCACAGGTTTAAAAATGAAAACAGGGAAAAAGAAACCTTGGAACGGTTATCTTTCACTTCAGGAAATCCCTAAGATAGTGGCTACTATTTACAATGCACCATTTTAAAGGTACTCTGTCTATCTTCTGGTCTGTAGTGCTATCATCATTCCCACCAAACACCACAAAGACCCAGCTGTATAAACCAAGGCTGTCAGAGAACACAGTTAAGGGGCAGATGAAGCAGGGAAGGGTCTTTGACATGTTAACCACTGACTGACTTTGCCAGGATAAAGGAGCTTTGCGGGAGAGAAGTAATCAGCAATTGAGGTTTGTTTATTTTGCCTCCTCACCTTATATTGGAACTCTTTTTTGTTGTTGTTGTTGTTTTGCATTACCAAATGCCCTTAGTCTCTCTTTCTCTCCGAAGACTGTTAGACTGTGAGCCCACTGTTGGGTAGGGACTGTCTCTATATGTTGCCAATTTGTACTTCCCAAGCGCTTAGTACAGTGCTCTGCACATAGTAAGCCCTCAATAAATACAATTGATGATGATGAAGAGAGCACTCCATGGACTACAAGGAACTGCACAGTCTACAGTGATGGAGTTACACTGAGATTTCTCTGAAAACAAAACATGATCTTTCCCCAACTCACACTCTTCAATCCTAGCCCCCTCCTCAAAAACAACTTGATGGAATTTCTTACATTTGATTTTTTATCCGAAATCTCAACCGCTGGGCATCATTAGGTACAGATTTCTAAAATAGGATTTAGAGAAGTCTATTCCCCATGGGGGTAATGGACAGACCTGAAAGGGAACAGAATTGTGCAAGGGGCCTGAGAAAAATGTAAAAAAAGTACTTCCTAAAGAATCAATCAATGGCATTTATTGAGCGTTTACAGAATACAATAAAGTTGGTAGACAGGATCCCTTCCCGCAAAGAACTTACAGTCCTGAAGGATGGCACAGAGAGAAAACAGCCTCACACAGACCGTTAATTCAGATCCTCTACCTATGAGTCCCTTGAGGTTAGAGATTCTTGTCTACCATCTCTGTTGCATTGTACTTTATTTATTTATTTATTTTACTTGTACATATCTATTCTATTTATTTTACTTTGTTAATATGTTTTGTTTTGTTCTTTGTCTCCCCCTTCTAGACTGTGAGCCCACTGTTGGGTAGGGACCGTCTCTATATGTTGCCAACTTGTACTTCCCAAGCGCTTAGTACAGTGCTCTGCACACAGTAAGAGCTCAATAAATACGATCGATTGAGTGATTGATTGATTGATTACTTTAGAAGCAGCGTGGCTCAGTGGAAAGAGTCCAGGCTTGGGAGTCAGAGGTCATGGGTTCAAATCCCAACTCGGCCAGTTGTCAGCTGTGTGACTTTGAGCAAGTCGCTAAACTTCTCTGTGCCTCAGTTACCGCATCTGTAAAATGGGGATTAAGACTGTGAGCCTCCAGTGGGACAACCTGATCATCACCTTGCAACCACCCCCGTGCTTTGCACATAGTAAGTGCTTAATAAATGTCATTTTTCTTATTATTATTACTTTCCCGTGAGCTTAGCATGGGGCTCTGCACACAGAAAAACTCAACAAATGAGTTTCAAAGAAAAACGTTCAACCACTATGGCCAAAACGGTTCCCGGCATTCCCAGTTGCGACAGAGCAAGAACATCAAACCCAGGAAAGACATTTTCCGAGGAAAATGTATTGATTCCTCTTTGTCACGGCTGGCTCTTTAAGTATCAGCTCATCGTGATAAGACAGTCTATTAGGTTGAACATCAGACCATTCACATCACTTGACTCACCAGTGATAAGCCAAGCACCTTTGTTTGCCCAAGGAAACCACTAGTAACTCTACAGATAGTGGTACTTCATAGTCAAACCAGATTCCTCCAACTGTGAAATTCATTCAGTCGTATTTATTGAGTGCTTACTGTGTGCAGAGCACTGTACTAAGTGCTGGATAATGGTATTTGTCAGCGCTTATTAGGTGCCAAGCGCTGTTCTAAACGCTGGGGTACAGACCGGATAATCAGGCTGTTCCACATGGGGATCGTAGTTTTTCTCCACATTTTGTAGTTGAGGTAACTGAGGCCCAGAGACATTAGGTGGCTTGCCCAAGGCCACACAGTGGAAGAGCCAGGATTAGAACTCACGTCCTCTGACTCCCGAGCCCATGTTCTTGCCGCTAAGCCATGCTCACAGACAACTATATGGCCTAGTGAAAAGAGTACAGGCATGGGAGTCAGAGGACCTGTGTTCCAATCCTGACTCCCCCACTTGTCTGCTGAGTGACCTTGGACAAGTCACTTCACTTCTCTGTGACTCAGTTACCTCATCTGTAAAATCCTCCTGCTTCAACTGTGAGTCCTATGTGGGGTAGGGAGTGTGTCAATCCTGATTATCTTGTATTTACCCCACGTTTAGTACAGTATCTGGCACATAGTAAACAATAAATACCATGAAAAAATTAAAAAATCTAAAGCTGCAGGAGAGTAAATTTTATTTGAGTGGAATTATTGGAGGGCAGGGCAAAGAGTTGAGGGATATTTAATCTTACTAGCATGGCATAGTGAATAGAGCAGAAGCCTGAGAGTCAGAAAGTCATGGATTCTAATCCTGGCTCTGCCACTTTTCTGCTATCTGACCTTCCACAAGTCACTTCACTGCTCTGGGCCTCAGTTGCCTCATCTGTAAAATGGGGATTAAGAGTGTAAATCCCAAGTGGGACAGGGACTGTGTCCACCCCGATTATCTTTACCTCTCCCAGGGCTTAGAACAGTGTCTGACACATAGTAAGTGCTTAACAAATACCATAATTATTATTATTGTCATTATTTTTATTATTATCTATAGGAGGTTGCTTTACATGTACTTGTTGATTATCTTGTCTTTCAGGGACGGGGTAGCATACTGATTCAGTCCAGAGCCTGAATATTTTCTTCCCTTTCCAACATCAGGCGATTATGGTTGTCCTTCGTATTTGAAATCATAAATGAATAGGAAATTCACCTGATATGCACACTAAATGGTGATCCTTTGTTGCGTTTTCCTGCTTAGTGCTGGCAGTGCATGGACTTGCTTTCTCTTTCACCTCCTTGTTCTCGTCTTTACGAAGCTTTACCTCAAGAAGAGTCACTCCTTTCGTGATGGCCTGAGACAAACATGTACAGTAAAAGACGCCTTTGTGTTTGTCACGTATTCAATCTAACACTAAATCCTGTCGGTTCAACCTTCAAACACTGCTAAAATCCATCCTTTCCTCGACTCCAAACTGCTCTCAGGTTAATCCAAGAGATTATTCTGTCCCACTTTTATTACTGAATCAGCCACCGTGTTGACCTCCCTGACTCTCCCCACTCCAGTCCATATTTCACTCTGCTGCCCGGGTCATTTTTCTACAGAAATGTTCAGTCCACGTTTCCCCACCCCTCAGGAACCTCCAGTGGTTGCCCATCACCTTCACATGGGGCAGAAACTCCTCACCGTCGGCTTTAAATCAGTCACTTCACCTCACAACTCTCCTACTCATTCATTCAATCGTATTTATTGAGTGCTTACTGTGTGCAGAACACTGTACTTCCCGCTTGGGAACTACAAGTTGGCAACATATAGAGATGGTCCCTACCCAACAACGGGCTCACGGTCTAGAAGGGGGAGACAGCAACAAAACATGTAGACAGGTGTCAAGTCATCAGAATAAATAGAGATAAAGCTAGATGCACATCGTTAACACAATAGATAGAATAGTAAATATGTACAAGTAAAATAAATAGAGTAATAAATCTGTACAAACATGTATACAGGTGCTGTGGGAAGGAGAAGGAGGGAGGGCGGGGGGGGGATGGGGAGGAGGAGAGGAAAAAGGGGGTTCAGTCTGGGAAGGCCTCCTGGAGGAGGTGAGCTCTCCCCAATCCAGCCCACACGTTTCGCTCCTCTAATGCTGACCTACTCACTCTAGCTCTGTCTCATCTACCTCACCGCCGACCTCTCTCCCAAGTCCTTCCTCTGGATAAGTAAGAGTAACTAACTCTATTAACTCTACTGTCTTCTCCCAAGAGTGTAGATCAGTACTCTGCATTCAGGTCAATCGATATTACTGACCAGACAGAATGATTGAGGACACTCCTGGTTATTTTTTTTTCAAGATAGTATAGAAGCAGTATGGCCTAGTGGATAGAGCACGAGTCTGGGAGTCAGAAGGTCATGGGTTCTAATCCTGCCTCTGCCAGTTGTCTGCTGCGTACACTGGGGCAACTCACTTCACTTCTCTAGGCCTCAGTTGCCACATTAGGAAAATGAGGTTTGAGACTGTGAGCCTTTATCTAACCCGATTTGCTTGTTGTCCACCCCAGAGCTTAGCACAGTGTCTGGCATATAGTAAGCACTTAACAAATATTGGGAATAATAATAATAATAATAATAATGGCATTTATTAAGCGCTTACTATGTGCAAAGCACTGTTCTAAGCGCTGGGGAGGTTACAAGGTGATCTGGTGGTCCCACGGGGGGCTCACAGTCTTAAACCCCATTTACAGATGAGGTAATGAGGAACAGAGAAGTTAAGTGACTTGCCCAAAGTCACACAGCTGACAATTGGTGGAGTCAGGATTTGAACCCATGACCTCTGACTCCAAAGCCCGTGCTCTTTCCACTGAGCCATGGGGAACCGCTGTTTGAAATTTCCTGGAGCACATTGAAAACATCGATCTCAGCCTTCCTCAAGGATGAGAATTATCCCTGTGAAATCATTCAAAGTGTGGCTCAGTGGAAAGAGTAGGGACTTGGGAGTCAGAGGTCATGGGTTCAAATTCCGTCTCCACCACTTGTCAGCTGTGTGACTCTGGGCAAGTCACTTAACTTCTCTGTGCCTCATTTACTTCATCTATAAAATGGGGATTAAGACTGTGAGCCCCACATGGGAAAACCTGATCACCTTATATCCTCCCCAGCGCTTAGAAAAGTGCTTTGCTCATAGTAAGCGCTTAACAAATGCCAACATTATTATTTTATTCTGATGACACCTGTCCACATGTTTTGTTTTGTTGTCTGTCTCCCCCTTCTAGACTGTGAGTCCGTTGTTAGGAAGGGACCGTCTCTATATGTTGCCAACTTGTAGCGCTTAGTACAGTGCTCTGCACACAGTAAGCGCTCAATAAATAGAATTGAATGAATAAATGAATGAATGAATGAATTCTTTCATCTTTAACAGAGTACAGAGAAGTGGATAGAGCACCGACCTGGGCGACAGAAAGCTGTGGGTTCTAATTCCGCTTCTACCACTTGTTTGCTGCGTGACTGTCACTTCAGTTCTCTGGGCCTCAGTTACCTCATCTGGAAAATGGGAATTAAAACTGTGAGCCCCACGTGGGACAGGGACTGTGTCCAACCTGATAAACCTGTACCGCAGAGCTTAGAACAGTTCCTGGCACATAGTAAGCACTTTAACAAGTATCAGAAACATCAAGAGTTCAGGAGATGGAAACTATTACTTTTATACAGCTGCACAGGAATGTTTTTATGTGAAAAGACTGAAGAGTCAAAACTATGGTGAGCAAATTATTTTCCCTGTAAATACCTTCTTGCAAATATTTATGCTAATTCCTTCCCTTTAATTTCAAAAGCATGCCTGTCCTTTTCCATTTTCTTTTTTGCTCTTAAATATTTAAAGGATGCACTAAAGGAAAAAAAAATATGTACAGTATTGCCACTCACTCAAGATGACCATGGATAACACAGAGGCCAATGGAAAGAACACCACACCTCTGATGGTCACCAGTTTCACTACATTATATATTTCCTCTTTCACTTAGAGTCTGGAGAAAAGATATGGATGGGCTATCTGTCAGTAGAAAAACAGTTCAATTCAAACCTCTTCAAACACAGGCATCTTTGCCTTGTTACCACAAGTAAAAGCCTTGGGCAGGTAATTTAACATCCCGGTTATCCAGAGGGATTTTTACAGCCACAGTCAACCTTTGTAAATTGTTTGTGGAGCAATCTCCAAATTGATCATTAATTATCAGCTGTTAGTGTTTGTTGCTTCCATTAGTGGTGGTGAGAGATTAATTTATTTCGTATGATATCAGCTATGGCTGATGTTGCGAATGAATAATCAAGCCTTAAAAAAAATGACAAAGGTGATAGAGGGATGCTATGCGTGGAATTCTATTTTCTGGCTAGTGTATGCACAACTCCATCCAGGACCGTGAAAGCAGAAGACAATCTTCAATTATTAATATTCATTTTACGTTCTGGAATGCTGCACTCTTGTGATAGTAGTTTTAATTAATTTAGGGCAATTCAACTTGGGCTTAATAAAATAGACATCGATTTGCCCAGCCAAGTAACTTTAAACCTATTTAGCGCACCTTCCTCTCTCAAGTGGCCTCTAGAAGTGCTTAAACTTGGAATAAATGGAATTAATTTCCTTCCCAGCATAATGGAGAAGGAAGAAGTGAACTTAAGGGATGATGAGTTGATATTTCAGGAGATAACCGGAATGAGATTCAAAGGGAAGTTTAGTCATGAGTAAAGAACAGAAGCAATTCTGACAACATCCTAAGTAGAAAATCAGAATTCGGGGAAGTAGATACAGCCATGTCTGTTGATGGCGTGTTCTGGGTTCTGCAGGCACAGTGAGAATTCTACCGCCAAGAAACCTTTTATTCATCACTGAAAGGATTTGACTTCGAGGACAGAGACAGAAGTTACCTGTTATTTCTTTTTATAATAGCAATATAATTAGGGTATTTGTTATACGCTATGTGTCAAGCATTGTTCTGAGTGCTGGGGTAGATACTAGTTAATCAGGTTGTCATTTATTCATTCAGTCGTATTTATTGAGCACTTACTGTGTGCAAAGCATTGTACTAAGAACCTGGAAAGTACAAGTTGGCAACATATATTGTCCTAAGTGGTTGTCCTATGGGGGCTCTCAGTCCTAATTCCCATGTTACAGATGAGGCACAGAGAAGTAAAGTGACTTGCCCAAGGCCACACAGCAGACAAGTGGAAGAGCAGGATTAGTACCCACGACCTTCTGACTCGCAGACCCGGGCTCTAGCCACTACGCCATGCTGCTTCTCTATTGCTGTCAGTTTTCCTGAAGGCTGTTTTAAGCCTCACTCATCATGGTGAGACCTGAGAGTCTTCTATCGGAGCTAAAACCACCCCAAATAATAATACTAATACTAATGATAATAACGATATTTGTTAAGTGCTTACTAGGGCCATGCACATATTTATTCTATTTATTTTATTTTGTTAATATGTTTTATTTGGTTGTCTGTCTCCCCCTTCTAGACTGTGAGCCCACTGTTTGGTAGGGGCCGTCTCTGTATGTTGCCAATTTGTACTTCCCAAGCACTTAGTACAGTGCTCTGCACACAGTAAGCGCTCAATAAATGCGATTGAATGAATGAATGAATGCACTGAGGTAGACCCAAGCTAATCAGGTTGAACACAATCGCTGCCCTGCACAGGGCTCACAGGATTAATCCCCATTTTATAGATGACAAAGTCAAGTGACTTCCCCAAGGTCACACAGCAGGCAAGTGGCAGAGCCTAGATTAGAACCCAGGTCCTTCTAACTCCTAGGCCTGGGCTCTATCCACTAGAGCTCCCTTCTCAGACCTCCAGCCCCATGATAACAATAATTATGGTATTTGTCAAGCGCTTACTATGTGCCAAGCACAGTTCTGAGCACGGAGTACTGTTCCTTTTCATTCCCCACCCAACAAACACGGTTGGATTTCTAGCTGGGGATGTGGTCTCGCTCGATCTGTTTCGGTTCTTCCAACAGCGTGCGCGTTCAAAGCACGGCCCCTCCCCACCCTTTCTCAGAAATTGAAACTACTTAGGATACAGGAGAGGTAGTTTGTTGCATTGAAGACTTCTATTCAAGTAAACAGTCCCTCTATTCTGTTTGCCGAACTTAAGCCTCCCGGACAAAGGAATGAGCCTTAATTGTAGCGAATGACGGTAGAATACAGAGATGCATTGTAACATTCGTCTTCCAGCAGTGGCACTGCAAAGAATCCCCAGTCTGGCCCAGATGGACACCTAGCATTCCGTGGGACATCTCATGATTGCCAAGCGGGACATACAATTGGTCATTCTGTCAGCCAAAGGCAGGCCGTGACTGAAGAAAATGTCTTGGAAGAAGTTAAGTTTCACGCACAGACAAGAATCTCCCTTTTCTTTCAAACAATCAATCAATCAATCAATCAATCGTATTTATTGAGCGCTTACTATGTGCAGAGCACTGTACTAAGCGCTTGGGAAGTACAAATTGGCAACACATAGAGACAGTCCCTACCCAACAGTGGGCTCACAGTCTAAAAGGGGGAGACAGAGAACAGAACCAAACATACCAACAAAATAAAATAAATAGGAAAGAAATGTACAAGTAAAATAAATAAATAAATAAATAAATAAATAAATAGAGTAATAAATATGTACAACCATATATACATATATACAGGTGCTGTGGGGAAGGGAAGGAGGTAAGATGGGGGGATGGAGAGGGGGACGAGGGGGACAGGAAGGAAGGGGCTCAGTCTGGGAAGGCCTCCTGGAGGAGGTGAGCTCTCAGCAGGGCCTTGAAGCTAAACAATCATTTAGCTACTCCAAGAGTAGAGTTAGGCTCACCTGAGGGCTCTTGGGGATATCTGTAATGATATCAGGGATAGTAATAGGTGTTTCCTAAGCAATTATTATTTGCTCAGCGCAAGGGGAAGATAGTAGATGATCGTATCAGATGGACTTTGTCCCCACACGGGACTCACAGTCCCAGCAGGAGATTTATATTAACTCATCACCACTAAGGATCACGAAGCAGTGGGCCTACCGAATAGAACACGGGCCTGGGATCCAGGACACCTGGGTTCTGATCTTGGTTCTGCCACTCCCATATTGTGTGCAACCTTAGGGGAGTCACAACTTTTCTGTGCCTCAGTTTCCTCATCTGAATAAATGGGGATTCAATACCTGTTCTCCCTCTCCGGAACTGCTGATTTAATTATCCTGATAATCTATTCCACTATCTAGCCTAGCTCTTAGCACATAGAAAACCCTTAACAAATACTATTACTATTAAATAATAATACTAATGATAATATGGTATTTGTTAAGTCCTAGCTATGTACTAGACACTGTACTGAGTGATGGGGTGGACACAAGCAAATCAAGTTGGACACAGTCCCTGTCCCACGTGGGACTCACAGTCTCAAACCCCAGTTTACAGATGAGAAGCAGCGTGGCTCAGAGGAGAGAGCCCGGGCTTGGGAGTCAGAGGTCATGGGTTCTAATCCCGGCTCTGCCACTTATTGGCTGTGTGACTTTGGGCAGGTCACTTAACTTCTCTGTGCCTGTTACCTCAGCTGTAAAAAATGGGGATTAAGATTGTGAGCCCCACGTGGGACAGCCTGATCACCTTGTATCCCCCCAGCGCTTAAAACAGTGCTTTGCACCTAGTAAGCGCTTAATAAATACCATCATTATTTTTATTATTATGAGGTAACTGAGGCAAGAGAAGTGAAATGACTTGCCCAAGGTCACACAGCAAAGTGTTGGAACCAGGATTAGAACTCATGAGCTTGTAAGAGTTCTAGGCCCATGTTCTATCCACTACACCAGTTTTTTATTATCTTTGATCATCATCAATCGTATTTATTGAGCGCTTACTGTGTGCAGAGCACTGTACTAAGCGCTTGGGAAGTACAAATTGGCAACATATAGAGACAGTCCCTGCCCAACAGAGGGCTCACAGTCTAAAAGGGGGAGACAGAGAACAAAACCAAACATACTAATAAAATAAAATAAATAGAATAGATATGTACAAGTAAAATAAATAGAGTAATAAATATGTACAAACATATATACATATATACAGGTGCTGTGGGGAAGGGAAGGAGGTAAAATGGGAGGGATGGAGAGGGGGACGAGGGGGAGAGGAGGGAAGGGGCTCAGTCTGGGAAGGCCTCCTGGAGGAGGTGAGCTCTCAGCAGGGCCTTGAAGGGAGGAAGAGAGCTAGCTTGGCGGATGGGCAGAGGGATTGGGGGCATTCCGGGCCCGGGGGATGACGTGGGCCGGGGGTCGACGGCGGGAGGCGAGAACGAGGTATGGTGAGGAGATTAGCAGCAGAGGAGCGGAGGATGCAGGCTGGGCTGGAGAAGGAGAGAAGGGAGGTGAGGTAGGAGGGGGCAAGGTGATTGAGAGCCTTGAAGCCCCGGGTGAGGAGTTTCTGCCTGATGCGCAGATTGATTGGTAGCCACTGGAGATATTTGAGGAGGGGAGTAATATGCCCAGAGCGTTTCTGGACAAAGATAATCCGGGCAGCAGCATGAAGTATGGATTGAAGTGGGGAGAGACACGAGGATGGGAGATCAGAGAGAAGGCTGTTGCAGTAGTCCAGATGGGATAGGATGAGAGCTTGAATGAGCAGGGTAGCGGTATGGATATTTTTTCTTTGATATCAAATATCTTTGATATTTTTCACTGTGTCTAAACAGACTTTCTATTATCCTCCAATGGGAACCACCAAACCTGCCATGATTTGGGGCCCAGGCACCCCAATACCATGGACACCAACTGGCAGGAATGTCTCAGTGATCAGCCACTCTGACGTGGACTCTTGCCCCATCACACAGGGAGCCAGTGAGGCCTAGAGTAAAGAGCACCATACTGGGAATCATGAGACCAGAGTTTTAGTCCCTAGATGCCGCTGACCCACTGACTGACCATGGATAAGTCATTTCACTTCTTTGGCTCTCCCTAACTTCATCTGTAAAATGGGAATGAGAGGCCTGTTCTTCTTTTCTCTCAAGATTGTAAGCCCCATTTGAATCAGGATGTGCTTCCGATTTGATTATCCTAGTTTTACCTCAGTGCTTAGCATAGTGTTTGCCACACGATAATCAATTCTGAAAAGAAATGATAGTGATAATGATACTAATGAGATAAATGATGATTATGATGGTGCAGATGATTTTCTTAATGGAATTAGTTGGAGTAATAAGTGCTGAAGGAAAACCTTGGTTATCATTATCATTATTCATCATCATCAAATGTAGCTGGGTCGTTCCTGATCTGTACAGACTCTATGGGCATGTTTTCTCCAGAACATCCTATCTCCCACCATATCTGCAGCCGTTCTGGTACATGTATCCATAAAGTTTTCTTGGTAAAAATATGGAAGTGGTTTACCATTGCCTATTATTATTATCATCATTATTGAACACTTATTTTGTGCCAGGAGCTGTACTAAATGCTGGGATAGATACAAGCTGATCAGGTTGGACACAGTCCGTAACCCACATGGGGCTCAAAGTCTTAACCCCCCCTTTTCCAGATGAGGTAACTGAGGCCCAGAGAAGTTAAGTAACTTGCACAAGGTCACACAGCAGATACAGTGGTAGATCCAGATTTAGAACCCAGGTCCTCTGACCCCCAGGCCCTTGCTCGTCCCACTAAGCCACATTGCTTCTCAGAGTTGTCAGATGAGCTTGTTTAGGTGTCTTTATGTTGTGTTGGGTCTTTTTGAATGCTATCCCACTGTCGAACAGAAGCAGATTTACAGATAGAAAGGCTGAGAATACGTACTGGACTCGGGTCATTCTCCTGGCTCTTCTAAAGCTGGCAGGAGGGTGACAGCCCATGGCGGTATTTTTTCATCCCCGAGTGAATCCACTAGAATAGGAGGACTAATCAAGAAGCAGCATGGCCTAATGGATAGAGCACAGACCTGGGAGTGAGAAGGACCTGGGTTGTAATCCTAGCTGTGTGACCCTGGGCAAGTCATTTCACTTATCTGGGCCTCAGTTACCTCATCTGCTGAATGGGGATTAAGACTTGTGAACCCCATATGGGACATTGGCTGTTCTCATGCTGATTAGCTGTGTCTACCCCAGTGTTTAGAAAAATTCCTGACACAGACAAAGTGCTTAACAAATACCATTTTAAAAAAATCATTTTGCCAATCAAGGGCATTTATTCAGTACTTAATGTGGGCAGAGTACTATTCTAAGCACCTGGAAAAGTACAATACAACAAAATTGGTAGTAATGTTCCCTGCCTACAACAAGCTTAGATTCTAATAATGATAATAATGGTGGCATTTATTAAGTGCTTACTATGTGCAAAGCACTGTTCTAAGCAGTGGGGAGGTTACAAAGTGATAAGGTTGTCCCACTGGGGGATCACAGTCTTAATCCCCATTTTACAGATGAGGTAACTGAGGCCCAGAGAAGTTAAGTGACTTGCCCAAAGTCACACAGCTGGCAGTTGGAGAATCCGGGATTTGAACCTGTGACCTCTGACTCCAAAGCCCGGACTCTTTCCACTTAGCCACACTGCTTCTCCTAATCACAGTTCCCTAAGACTGTGGGCCCTAGATGGGATGGGAACTGTGTTGACTATGCTTAGATTGTATCTACAGTGCCCAGTAGTAAGTGCTTAAAAATGACCATGATTATTCATCTTATATAAGAATTAATAATGATAATGGTATTTGTTAAGCGCTTAGTATGTGCCAGGCACTGTTCTAAGTACTGTGGTCAAAACAAGCAAATCGGGTTGGACACAGTCCCTGTCCCACGTGTGGCTCACATTCTCAAACCCCATTTTCCAGATGAGGGAACCGAGGCCCAGAGAAGTGAAGTGCCTTGCCCAAGGTGTCCAAGCAGTGAAGTAGGGATTGGGACCCATAACCTTCTGACTCTTAGGCCCAGGCTCTAGCCACTAAGCCATGCACGGATCCCCCCAGGTTATAAACATGGAGTTTCTCCCCTGCCCCAGACAGCAAGGGAGTTCTGTATAGCCTGGGCCTGACCTGTGGACTCCCCCTGGGCAAGGAAATTCATTCATTCAGTTGTATTTACTGAGCACTTACTGTGTGCAGAGCACTGTACTAAGTGCTTGGGAAAGTATAATTCAGCAACAGAGACAATCCCTACTCACAACGGGGGCTTACAGTCTGGAAGTGGGGAGACTAACATCAAAGCAAGTAAACAGGAAACTGTGGGCCTCCCCCTTCTTCCTCAAAACATCCCTAACAGGCCCACCCCTCAACCATTACTGTGGCTCTTCCACTCTGGGAAGGTGAATATTGTGGAGGTTTTCTTTTTCTCCACATCGACCCCAGCACAAGCTTACATAAAGGTTGATGATCGGGCAACCAACTGTCAAAGCTTTGAAGCCTCCTTCTCCCTCTGCTCCCTTTCCTCTTCTTGTTTCTCTCTTTCTGCCCCCTTCTCCCTCTTCCCCGCCTCCCTTCTCTGTCCTCTCCCCTTCTGTCTCTCCCCTGTACCTTTCTCTCACTCTCCCTCTCCATTTCCCTCTCCTGTCTCTCTTTTTCTCCCACTCTCACCCCTATTTCCCTTTCTCTCTCTCTGTCTCCCTATCTCCCTCCCTCTCTTTCCACCTCCCTCTTTTCCCCCCTCTATCTTTCTCTCTCTCCCCCTCCCTCTCTTTCTCCCCCACCTTATTCTTCCTCTCTCCCCCACCTCTTTCTCACCCTTCTCAATCTTTCTCTCTCTCTCCCCTCTCCCTCTCTCTTTCTCCTTATTGCTTTCTCCCTCCCCCTCCCTCTTATCCCCTTCTATCTCTTTCTCTCTCCCCCATTCCCTCTCTCCCTCTCTCTCTTTTTCTTCCCCTCTCTCCCCCGCCGTCTTTCTCCCCCTTCTCAATCTCTTTCTCTCTCTCTCCCCGGTCCCTCTCTCTCTTTCTCCCCCTATCTCTCTCATTCATTCATTCAATCATATTTTTTGAGCGTTTACTGTGTGCAGAGCACTATACTCAGTGCTTGGAAAGTACAATTCAGCAACAAATAGAGACAATCCCTTCCCAACATCGGGCTCACAGTCTAGAAGGGGGGAGACAGACATCAAAACAAGTAAACAGGCATCAATGGCATCAATTCAAATAAAAATAATTATAGATATATACACATCTTTAATAAAATAAATAGAATAATAAATATGTACATATATCCCCTCTCTTTTCTCCCTCTCTTTCTCCCTCTCTCTCTCCTTCCCTCTTTCTCCCCCTTCTCTCTCTTTCTCTTCCTTCTCTCTCTTTCTCTCTCTCGCCCTCTCGCTCGCTCTATTTCTCCTTCTCCCTACAGTCACTGTTTCTCTTTGTCCCACTCTCTCCCACCTCCCCATTTCTCCCCCTCTCTATCCCTTTCTCCCTCTCTCCCCCTTTCCCTCTTTCTTTCTCCCTCTCTCTCCCTCCAACCTCCTACTCCTCCATCCAGGATTCAGGTCATGACTTCAAGACATGACAACAGCACTTCAGGACCTTATGCTAAAATGGCATCACATTTGTCACAATGCAGGGTGACGTGCTGTAGTCCTGACTGTGAATGTATCTATACCAATTAGGATTTTTTCAGTGCTTAGTATGTGCCAGAAACTCCTCTAAGCACTGGGGTAGATACAAGATAATCAGATCAGACAAAGTCCTGTCTCACATGAGGCTCACAGTCAAGGTAGATGGGAGTAGGAATTATTCCCCATTGTACAGAGCAAATGGGGTAACAGAGACCCAGAGAAGTGAAATGACTTGTGCAAGGTCACACAGCAGGCAAGTGGCAGCAAGTGGCACAGCAGGGAATTGGCAAATGGCAGTGGCAGGTGGATTAGAACTCAGGTCCTTCTGTCTCCCAGGCCTGTTTGGTATCCATTAATAATAATAATAATAATAATAATAATAATAATAATAATAATAATGACATTTATTAAGTGCTTACTATGTGCAAAGCACTGTTCTAAGTGCTGGGAAGGTTACAAGGTGATCATGATGCCCCACAGGGGGGTGGGGGGGTGGCTCACAGTCTCAGTCCCCATTTTTTAGATGAGGTAACTGAGGCACAGAGAAGTCAAGTGACTTGCCCAAAGTCACACAGCTGACAATTGGCGGAGCTGGGATTAGAACCCATTACCTTGCCAAGATCCGCCCTTTCCTCTCCATCCAAACCGCTGCCCTGCTCGTTCAAGCTCTCATCCTAACCTGTCTGGACTACTGCATCAGCCTCCTCTCTGATCTCCCATCCTCGTGTCTCTCCCCACTTCAATCCGTACTTCAAGCCGCTGCCCGGATTGTCTTTGTCCAGAAATGCTCTGGGCATGTTACTCCCCTCCTCAAAAATCTCCAGTGGCTACCAATCAATCTGCGCATCAGGCAGAAACTCCTCACCCTGGGCTTCAGGGCTGTCCATCACCTCGCTCCCTCCCTCACCTCCCTTCTGTCCTTCTCCAGCCCAGCCCACACCCTCCGCTCCTCTGCCGCTAATCTCCTCACCGGGCCTCATTCTCGCCTGTCCAGCAGTCGACTCCCGGCCCATGTCATCCCCATGGCCTGTAATGCCCTCCCTTCCAACATCCGCCCACTCTCTTCCTCCCTTCAAGGCCCTACTGAGAGCTCACCTCCTCTAGGAGGCCTTCCCAGACTGAGCCCCCTTCTTCCTCTCCCCCTCATCTCCCGCTCTATCCCCCCCATCTTACCTCCTTCCCTTCCCCACAGCACCTGTATATATGTACATATGTTTGTACATATTTATTACTCTATTTATTTATTTATTTTACTTGTACATATCTATTCTATTTCATTTTGTTAATATGTTTGGTTTTGTTCTCTGTCTCCCCCCTCTAGACTAGGAGCCCACTGTTGGGTAGGAGCTGTCTCTATATGTTGCCAACTTGTACTTCCCAAACGCTTAGTACAGTGCTCTGCACACAGTAAGCACTCAATAAATATGGTTGATTGATTGATTGATTGATTGATGACCTCTGACTCCAAAACCTGGGCTCTTTCCACTGAGCCACGCTGCTTCTCTAAACATGAGGCTGTGTGTCCAGGAAGGCAACCAGCACTCATTGTGGGCAGGGAAAGTGTCCGTTTATTGTTATACTGTGCTCTCCCAAGCTCTTAGTGCAATGCTCTGCACACAGTAAGCACTCAATAAATACAATTGAAAGAATGAATGAATGAGGAACAGAAAGGTTAAGTGACTTGCCCAAGATCACTCAGCAGACAAGTGGCAGAGCCGGCATTAGAACCCCAATCCTCTGACTCTCTGGCAACACTGCTCTATGAAACAATCCACTGCAATCAAAGTTTTGAGGGTAAAAGTCATGTTTACTAACTCTTCTGAAGTCCTTTATACTCTTTGTATGGTGCCCTGAACACAGTAGGCTATAAATTCCTTGAAAGCAGGAATCCTGTCTCCCAATTCTTTTGTACTCACCTAATGCTCTCAGTACAGTGCCTGGAATAAAATGAGATCCCCTTGAGGGCAGCCATCATTCATTCATTCATTCATTCGATCATATTTATTGAGCGCTTACTGTGTGCAGAGCACTGTACTAAGAGCTTGGGAAAATACAATGCAGCAATAATAATAATAATAATAGCATTTATTAAGCGCTTACTATGTGCAAGGCACTGTTCTAAGTGCTGGCAATAGAGACAATCCCTGCACAAAATGAGCTCACAGTCTAGAGGGTGAGAGATTGAATAGACAATGGAGTCTACTACATTGCATTATAATGGTGATGATGATGGTATTCAGTAATAGTTATGGTATTTGGTATTTCTTAAGTGCTTACTAAATGTGGAGCCCTGTTCTAAGCGCTGAGGTAGATACAAGATAATCAGGTTGGATGCAGCCCCTGTCCCACATGGGGCTTACGATCTTAATCCCCATTTTACAGATGAGGTGACTGAGGCACAGAGAAGTGAAGCGACTTTCCCGAGGTCACACAGCAGACAAGTGACGGGGCCGGGATTAGAACCCAGGTCCTTCTGATTTCCGGGTCCATGCTCTATCAGCTGGGCTGTGCTGCTTCCCACAGGTTTAGTGCAGCTTCCTACGTACTGTAAGCACTCAATAAATGCCAGTAATTGATGGATTCCCCAGTCGAAAACGACATAATCTACCCCAGAATGCTGGTCAGAGAGGAGAGAGGAAAGCTCTGAATTCCATACTGGTCTCATTGGATCAGTTGCTCAGCATTAGCTAATAGTCCATTCTTTTTCTATACGAGTCAGGTGAGAGACAAGAAGAAAAGAATGCAATGCTAAAAACGATAACAGTGGCCAAAACAAGACTTCCTCAAGAGTCGAGTACCCACCAGGAGCACAGGTATGTTTGGCACCAGAAGGCAGAAAGGATTCAAAGGAAAAATAACTCCTCAAGGTCATTGCCTGACATTGTACCTCTGGGGATTCACGGGAGAGGTGGGGAAGGAGGCGAGATCACCGTGTTAGAATGTAAACCCAAAGGTGCAGTTCTTGGAATCAAAGGTCTCAAGGAACATTTCTGTCACAACAGTTATTTTCCATTCCACTTGTCGTCAAACTTTTGTTCCAAACCAACAACAAAAATGAGCCTCCTCAGCCCCTGCCATCCAAGGAAGTAGAAACAAGAAATATCTCAGACAAAAAGCAAACAGGCTGCGAGAACTGAAATTCAGACCCGAAAGAAGGCATCTATCTGCTCTCCAATTCCCAATCCTTCCATCTCCCCCACCCCCGCCGTCTCCTCTCCTCCCTCCTCTCCGCCTT
The DNA here is from genome assembly GCF_015852505.1 of Tachyglossus aculeatus. Classification (NCBI taxonomy): domain Eukaryota; kingdom Metazoa; phylum Chordata; class Mammalia; order Monotremata; family Tachyglossidae; genus Tachyglossus; species Tachyglossus aculeatus. Next base: position 168,121,365 of record NC_052067.1, on the reverse strand, counting down.
CTCACAATCTTACAGATTTGCCTAAGAGATGTTGCCATTTTAGCTTTGTTTTTCCCTAAGTTCTGGCAGTGTCATTCACTTCAGGCAAGGCAGCGAAGCCTCGAGCAGATCCAAACCGGAAAACAAAAAAGCTGTTCATCTTTTCTTCCCCGCCAACCCATGACTTACTTATTTATTTTCTCAGAAGAAATAACCCCTCCGTTCTATCTACAACTCCCCTCACTCACTTCCAACGAAGTCTAATTATGCTACCAAGGGCCAAGGCCTTATGACTGATTATCTGCTTATAGGTCACAGATCTAAAGGAGGGGCAGAAGTAGTAAATGAAACAAGTACCTTAGACTCTCCTTTTTCCCCTGAAGATTTCCATCACCCAGCTAGTTCTGCTCCTCCTTAAAAAAGACCAAAGCGATCTTTGTTTTTTCCCACATCTCCAACTAACCCCCCTCCTCTCTAATCCCCCCCAATTTAGAGGTTGCCAACACAGTTTCCTGTTCAGCTTGGCCGAAAAAAAAAAAAAAAGGCAAGAAATAAAGAGGCCAGAACAAAGTGCTTAATGTCATGTTGCTTTAGATGATCAATGCATCATTCAGGAAAGGAGAATATCACTGAGGTTCAGTGCCTATTTCATAGCTATCCCTTCATCCCATCTCTTGCTTGCAGGCAGAAATTTTCAAAATCAATACAAGGAACTTGTGGGATTTTTCTAAGGACAAAGAGTAGCCGGAGAGAAGAATAGAAGGTTTCATTGAGTCTGTAGATGAGCTGGGTTTGTCCCGTTTATGGTGAGTCTTTTTAGTCTGGTTTTGCCTTACCCGCTGTTCCTTTGGGTGAGTCACTCTGGTGGTTTGCCCTGATTCATAACCAAATAGGCGGCGGTGCTATAGAATCCTTGCAGGCTGAAGGGTGGATGGTCTAAGAGGCTTGGGGCTTTACACGGAGTCAAGCAGCGTGGCTTAGTGGATACAGCCCGGGCCTGTGAGTCAGAAGGAGCTGGGTTCTCATCCCGGCTCTGCCACGCATCTGCTGTGTGACCTTGGACCAGTCACTTCACTTCTCTGGGCCTCGGTTACCAAATCTGCAAAACGGGGATGAAGACCGTGAGGCCCGTGGGGGACGGGGCCTGTGGCCAACCTGATTAGCTTGCAACTAACCCAGTTCTTAGAACAGCGCTTGATTCATAGTAAGCACTTAACAAATACTTTCAGCATCATTATTATTACGCTGCTTTGGATGTGAGATTTTGAGTAAAACAAGTTAAATTATGCAAACCGGCTATGTCATTTCCCTGCAGATGTTTTCTCCATTCATCTCCACGTCATGAGAAGCCCACGTCATCGTCATCATCATCATCGTCAATGGTACTTATTGAGAGTTTGCTGTTTGCTTAAGCGCTTAGTACAGTGCTCTGCACACAGTAAGCGCTCAATAAATACGATTGATTGATTTGCTGAGCACTGAACTTAACACTTGGGAGAGTAATTGTGGTATTTATTAAGTGCTTATTATGTCCCAAGCACTGTTCTCATAATAATAATGGCATTATTATTATGGGGAAGGGGAAGAAGCGTGGCTCAGTGGAAAGAGCCCGGGCTTTGGAGTCAGAGGTCGTGGGTTCAGATCCCGGCTCCGCCACTTGTCAGCTGTGTGACGTTGGGCAAGTCACTTCACTTCTCTGGGCCTCAGTTCCCTCATCTGGAAAATGGGGATGAAGACTGTGAGCTCCCCGTGGGACAACCTGATTACCTTGTACCTACCCCAGCGCTTAGAACAGTGCTTTGCACATAGTAAGTGCTTAACAAATACCAGCTTTATTATTATTATTAAGCACTTACTATGTGCCGTGCCGAGCACTTTTCTAAGCGCTATGGGGAATACAAGATAAACCAGGTTGTCTCACGTGGGGTTCACAGTCTTATTTCCCATTTTGCAGATGAGGGAACTGAGGCACAGAAAGGTTAAGTGACTTGCCCAAAGTCACACAGCTGACAAGTAGCGGGGTTGGGATTAGAACCCATGACCTCTGACTCTCAAGCCCAGGCTCTTTCCATTGAGCCATGCTGCTTCTCAATATAATATCTGCTTAAAGAAGGACAAGGACTGAGAAAGTGGCGATGAAAAATAAAGAAAAACGGTCTCTCCTAAAGATGTGGTATTAAAGGGATAATGCTCATAATAATTCCATTTACTTATCATCTGAGTGCAATACATTGTGTCCATTATAAACACTTGTATGAATATATATTTGGTCAAATTTTCCATTTTATTTATTCTGATTCCGTTGCTTGTTAATCTTTCTTTGTCATTTTCTCTCCCTAGCATCTGAGCTCTTTATGGGCAGGAGCAGCATGGTGTAGTGGAAAGAACACAGGCTTGGGAGTCAGAGGTCATGAGTTCTAATCTTGCCTCTGCCACTCGTCTGCTTTGTGGCTTTGGGCAAGTCACTTGACTTCTCTGCACCTCAGTTCCCTCATCTGTAAAATGGGGATTAAGACTGTGAGCCCCACATGGGACAACCTGATTACCTTGTATCATCCCCAGCGCTTAGAAAAGTGCTCGGCACATAGTAAGTGCTAACAAATGCTATTATTATTATTATTACTATCTGTTGTATTTAATTGCTTAGTACATTGTATAGGCCATTCCATAGTCACTCAATAAATGCTATTTTTATTACTACAGGCTCTCCTGCTAATCCTTTATGGATTCATTCCATAAAGCAGCTTACAATGGCTATGTTGTTATTTCCTCCTTATTGGTGGTCTTACTAGAGGCTTATATCTTCTTTAGCAAGAGATGGAAGTTAAAAGCAGCATGGCCTAGTGGATAGAGCCCAGGCCTGGAAATCAGAAGGACCTGGATTCTAATCCCAGCTTCTCTACATGTCTGTTGCTTGATCTTGGGCACAACGCCTCACTTCTCTGTGCCTCAGTTTCCTCATCTGTAAAATGGGGGTTAAGGCCGTGAGCCCCATGTGGGACAGAGACTGTGTCCAACTTGATGAACTTGCATCTACCCCAGCACTTAGAACAGAACAGTGCTTGGCACATAGTAAGCACATAACTACCGTAATTATTAACGGTGCTTGGAGCATAGAAAGCCCTTAACAAGATATTAAGTGCTTAGGTGTTCATTTGAATAGGAATTAAATTTTCAATAGGCTTGAGTAGTCATTTTTACTGTCACATACTCAATACCAGAGAAGAGGAGGAAAGAAAGAATAACAAATGGATACAAATTAAGGTAGGAGATTTGGGGCTAGAATTCATTCATTCATTGAATTGATTAAATTCAATTAAATTTATTGAGCACTTACTGTGTACAGAACATTGTACTAAGCGCTTGGGAAAGCACAATACAGGAACAAATAGAGACAATCCCTACCCAAAAACAGGCTCACAGTCTAGAAGGGGGTAGACAGACATCAAAACAAGTAGAATTCAAGACAGACCTCATAATTTACCCAAATTGAGATACATAGTAGCTTTGAAATCAAAACTATGCCTCAAAATCAATCAGTTGATCAAACTAATCAATCTGCGCATCAGGCAGAAAATCCTCACCCTAGGCTTCAAGGCTGTCCATCACCTCACCCCCTCCTACCTCACCTCCCTTCTCTCCTTCTCCAGCCCAGCCCGCACCCTCCGCTCCTCTGCTGCTAATCTCCTCACCGGGGCTTGTTCTCGCCTGTCCCGTCGTCGACCACCGGCCCACCTCATCCCCCGGGCCTGGAATGCCCTCCCTCCCAACATCCGCCAAGCTCGCTCTCTTCCTCCCTTTAAGGCCCTACTGAGAGCTCACCTCCTCCAGGAGGCCTTCCCAGACCGAGCACCCTCCTTCCTCTCCCCTCTTCCCCCTCTCCATCACCCCCGTCTTACCTCCTTCCCTTCCCCACAGCACCTGTATATATGTATATATGTTTGTACATATTTATTACTCCATTTATTTATTTATTTTACTTCTACATATCTATTCTATTTATTTCATTTTGTTAATATGTTTGGTTTTGTTCTCTGTCTCCCCCTTCTAGACTGTAAGCCCACTGTTGGGTAGGGACTGTCTCTATATGTTGCCAACTTGTACTTCCCAAGTGCTTAGTACAGTACTCTGCACACAGTAAGCGCTCAATAAATATGATTGATTGATTGATTGGAAACAATAATAATAATAATAATAATAACAACAGCATTTGTTAAGCACTTATGATGTGCAAATCACTGTTCTAAGCCCTGGGGAGGACACAAGGTGATCAGATTGTCCCACGCGGGGTTCACAGTCTTCATCCCCGTTTTACAGATGAGGTGACTGAGGCACAGATAAGTTAAGTGACTTGCCCAAAGTCACACAGCTGACAATTGGCAGAGCCGGGATTTGAACCCTTGACCTCTGACTCCCAAGCCCGTGCTCTTTCTATTGAGCCATGGTGTTTCAATCAGGCACATTAATGACATATGAGCCCACTATTCTCTGTAGACTGTGAACTCCTTGCGGTAAGGGATTGTGTCTAGCAACTCAACCCTAATGTAAGTTCCACACCGCTTGGTACGGCACATGGTAAACGCTCAATAAATTCCACTGATTGGTTGATAGCCTTTTGTCTCCAAAGTCTTTTGCTCAGCCTTCTCCTTTTGTGGTAATAATCAATCAATCAATCATATTTGTTGAGCACTTACTGTGTGCAGAGCACTGTACTAAACTCTGTTCTAATCCGGGCTCCACCTCTTGTCTTCTGTGTGGCCTTGGACAAGTCACTTCACTTCTCTGTGGTCCAGTTATCTCATCTGTAAAATGGGGATTAAGACTGTGAGCCCATGTGGGACAGGGAATGAGTCCAACCCAATTTGCTTGTATCCACCATAGTGCAGTGCCTGACACAAACAAAACACTTAACAAATACCATTATTATTATTATTAATTATTATTATTATTATTAATTCATTCAATCGTATTTATTGAGTGCTTACTATATGCAGAGCACTGTATTAAGCGCTTGGGAAGTCCAAGTTGGCAACGTATAGAGACGGTCCCTACCCAACAGTGGGCTCACAGTCTAGAAGGGGGAGACAGACAACAAAACAAAACATATTAACAAAATAAAATAAATAGCATAAATATGTACAAGTAAAATAGACTAATAAATATGTACAGACATAAATATATATACATATATATATATATGCTGTGGGGAGGGGAAGGAGGTAATGTGGGGGGGATGGGGAGGGGGAGTAGGGGGAAAAGAAAAAAAAAGCACTGTTCTAAGCGCTGGGGAGGTTACAAGGTGATCAGGTTGTCCCACGGGGAGCTCACAGTCTTAATCCCCATTTTACAGATGAGGTAACTGAGGCACAGAGAAGTTAAGTGACTTGCCCAGAGTTACACAGCTGACAGTTGGCAGAGCTGGGATTTGAACCCATGACCCCTGACTCCAAAGCCCGTGCTCTTTCCACTGAGCCACGCTGCTTCTATTATGCACTTGGGAGAGTACAATCTAACAATATATTCATTCAATGAGATTTATTGAGTGCTTACTTTGTGCAGAGCACTGCACTAAGATCTTGGGGGCATACAATATGACAGTAAACAGACACATTCTCTGCCCACAGTGAACTTGCAGAGTTGGAAGTCCATCAAAAATTTAATTCCTATTAATGATTTGCAATGATATGATAAGTAAGCTGAAGAAAAGGACATAATGAAAGGCCAGTACATGGAGAACTTGATGATGGGATCAGAGTGGCATAGTGGCCCAGGCCTTGGGGTCAGAAGGTCACGGGTTCTAATCCTGGCTCTGCCACATGTCTGCTGTGTGACCTTGGGCAAGTCACCTTGCTTCTGTGGGTCTCAGTTACCTCATCTGTAAAATGGGGATTAAGAGCGTGAGCCCCATGTGGGACAGGGACTGTGTCCCACCTGCTTAATTTGTAATACTACTACTACTACTACTACTACTAGTAATAATAATGGCATTTATTAAGTGCTTACTATGTGCAAATCACTGTTCTAAGTGCTGGGGAGGTTACAAGGTGATCAGGTTGTCCCACAGGGGGCTCACAGTCTTAATCCCCATTTTACAGATGAGGTAACTGAGGCACAGAGAAGTTAAGTGACTTGCCCAAAGTCACACAGCTGACAGTTGGTGGAGCCAGGATTTGAACCCATGACCTCTGACTCCAAAGCCTGTGCTCTTTCCACTGAGCCACACTGCTTCTCTCTCTGAAGCTCTCTGAAGTTGTACCAATCCCAATGCTTAGAACAGTGCTTGGCTCACAGTAAGTGCTTATCAACTGCCATTATTACAGAGCACTGAACTAATCTTTATAACAGATTTGGTAGACATGTTCCTTGTCCACAGCTGAGTTTACAGTCTAGAGGGGGAGACAGGCATTAATATAAACTCCTCCAGAAGTAAATTCAAGGAAATATAGTGGAGAATCTATTTTCTAATTTTCATTGAGATGATATCACAATTGCCCTTAAGGGAACCAAATTTTGCAAACTAATGGAATTGGCTCAACCCATTCAGTTTTATTCTTCAAATCTCTTTTCATTCCCAGAGCACTGACTAAGCCAACGGTAAACCGAGTTACGGTGGATTTTCCATGTTTCACTCCAATAAAATATCACAAATATGTTTCCATGGATTTGGGCTTTTGCAATCATCATAACAAACCAATGTTTTTATAATGTCGCCACAGTCCACGGCTATTACCTCACACAGCAGGACAACATTTTGGCATTCGCGTGGAAGGGGTATTCAGGGGAATTTTTTAGCGAAGAAAAGGTTTATACTTCATACTCTGGCTTCTTTAGTGTATAAAGTTACAGTCCTATATATTTGGTCCCAAGAAAATAACTCTAAAAAAATTGATTGTTTTCAGTTTTCAGCTCCCCCAGTTCCCAGTCGCAAATCTGCTTAGTTAATGATACATACTATCACTGGAATCTGTCCCAATGAAGAGGTCTATTGGAAATACCTAGTGAAAAAGCATTCTACACCTGCCATTTCTAAAAGCAATTAATTCAGAGAGAGGTGAGGAAATTCATATTTTTCTTAGGAAAATTCCAGCGACCTTTCGGCTTGAATATCCAGTGACGGCAACTCAAAAAAATCCCAAAGCAGGAGGTACATAAAATATGCTTTTATACTGTGCTTTGGATAGAAAGCTATTCTTGTCCCAGTGTGTGCAGTAATACTACTAATAACTGTGGCATTTATCGAGTTTTAACTCTGTACCCAACACTGTGACAAGTGATCAGGCCCGACGTATTCCCTCTCCTAGATAGGGCTCACAGCCAATGCAGGGCGAGGGAAAACAGGTATGGAATCACAACTGTAGAGATGAGGAGACCCACACCCTGAGAATGATGATGATGATGGCATTTATTAAGCGCTTACTATGTGCAAAGCACTGTTCTAAGCACTGGGGAGGTTATAAGGTGATCAGGTTGTCCCATCGGGGGCTCACAGTCTTAATCCCCATTTTACAGATGAGGTCACTGAGGCCCAGAGTAGTTAAGTGACTTGCCCAAAGTCACACAGCTGACAGTTGGCGGAGCCGGGATTTGAACCCCTGACCTCTGACTCTTTCCACTGAGCCACGCTGCTTCTCTGAGAAGTCACAAGACTTGCCCAAGGTCACAAAGCAGGAAAGTGGTGGAGTCAGGATGAAAACCCAGGTTTCTTCATTCCCAGTCTTGTGCTCTTTCTGCTAGGCCATACTTTATAGCCCTCTGAATACCGCGGCATGTATCGATAGACGAAATGATATGGCGTAGGTTTTCTTCAGTGTGTGCTTTTTTTTTTTAGGGACACAACTCAGGTCTTATGAGAGAACTGATAGCACCTGGTTAGTTAATGTTGTAAATAATAATATAATAATAATAATGATGGCATTTATTAAGTGCTTACTATGTGCAAAGCACTGTTCTAAGCGCTGAGGAGGTTACAGGGTGATCAGGTTGTCCCACGGGGGGCTCACAGTCTTAATCCCCATTTTCCAGATGAGGTAACGGAGGCACAGAGAAGTTAAGTGACTTGCCCAAAGTCACACAGCTGACAATCGGCAGAGGCGGGATTTGAACCCATGACCTCTGACTCCAAAGCCCGTGCTCTTTTCCATTGAGCCACGATTCTGGGAAATGCAATTTAGGATGCCAGGCCTCTGAGGGCCTCTCTCTCAGAATCATTATCTCCATAGTGAGCCCGTTGTTGGGTAGGGACCATCTCTATATGTTACCGACTTGTACTTCCCAAGTGCTTAGTCCGGTGCTCTGCACACAGTAAGCGCTCAATAAATTGAATGAATGAATGAATCTCTTCTCGTGGTTACCAGGAGCAAAAGATTATGGGAACAGGTTTACTGTGAGATTCCACCTGGTTTTCTATCAATCAGTTGTATTTTTGAGCACCTATTTTGGGTAGAGCGTGGTACAAAGAACTCGATCATCAGTCTCATTAATGGTATTTATTGAGGGCTTACTGTGTGCAGAGCACTGGACTAAACACTTGGTAGAATACAATACCGTAGAGTTGGTAGACACATTCCCTGCCCACAATGACCTGGGAGAGTACAAGAGAGTGGACAACAAGATACCTCTACTTATCAATCAATCAATCAATAGTATTTACTGAGAGCTTACTGTGTGCAGAGCTTTGTAATGATAATAATGATTATGGTATGTGCTAAGCGCTTACTATGTGCCAATCACTGTTCTAAGCACTGGGGTAGATACAAGGAAGATTGTCCCACTTGGGCTCACAGTGTCAATCCCCACTTTCCAGATGAGGTAACCGAGGCCCAGAGAAGTGAAGTGACTGGCCCAAGGTCACACAGCAGACAAATGGCGGAGCTAGGATTAGAACCCATGACCTTCTGATTTTCAGGCCTGGGCTCTAGCCATTAGGCGTGCGCTTGGGAGAGTATCATTTAACTTGGTTGGTAATATCTTCCCTCCCCACTTGGAGCTTACAGTCTAGAGGATTTACAATCGGCCCGGAGGGACAGACACTGAAAGAATTTACAAAGAGGAAGACGGAGGAAAGGGAAATTTGTGCACATCATCATCCATCGTATTTATTGAGCGCTTACTGTGTGCAGAGCACTGTACTAAGCGCTTGGGAAGTGCAAGGTGGCAACATCTAGAGACGGTCCCTACCCAACAGTGGGCTCACAGTCTAAAAGGGGGAGACAGAGAACAAAACCAAACATACTAACAAAATAAAATAAATAGAATAGATATGTACAAGTAAAATAAATAGAGTAACAAATATGTACAAACATATATACATATATACAGTTGCACATGTTAAGTCATACCCAATCAAGTCAACTTTTAACGTACTTTAACCCTTGCAATAAGTAAATGAAAACAAAGACATTGTTCTAATTGAATTGACCTCTTTGGAGAGATAGGTTCAGAAGATCACGCTAAACTGTATTTAGTGAGTCAAATCTAGATGATAAAATAGGTTGAAGAACCATCTGGTATTCAAAATACAATTATAGGACTAAGCACCTGCATCATGAGGTGACCTACTGGAAAGGCTTTGGGGTTGGGAGCCAGGAGACCGGAGATTCTATCCCCAATTCCACGCCCAGTCTCTCGGAGCCTCAGTTTCATCATGTGCCAAATCGGGGGGAGAAAATACCTCTTCTCCCTCCCCTTCAATTATTCATTCACTCAGTGTGGCTCAGTGGAAAGAGCACGGACTTGGGAGACAGAGATCATGGGTTCTAATCCCAGCTCCACCATTTGTCGGCTGTGTGACTTTGGGCAAGTCACTTAACTTCTCTGTGTCTCAGTTACCTCATCTGTAAAGTGGGCATTAAGATTATGAGCCCCACGTGGGACAACCTGATCTTAGAACAGTGCTTTGCACATAGTAAGCGCTTAACAAATACCATTATTATTATTATTATCATTATTATTAGTTTATACTGAGAGCTTACTTCATTCAATTGTATGAATTGAGTGCTTACTGTGTGCAGAGCACGGTACTAAACACTTGGGAAGTACAAATCGGCCACAGATAGAGACGGTCCCTACCCAACAACAGGCTCACAGTCTAGAAGGGGGAGACAGACAACAAAACAGTAGACAGGTGTCAATGCCATCAGAATGAATAGAAATATAACTATATACACATCATTAATAAAATAGAGTAATACATATATACAAATGTACAAAAGTGCTGTGGGGAGGGGAAGGGGTAGGACAGAGGGAGAGAGTGGGGGTGATGGGGAGGGGAGGAGGACCAGAGGAAAAGGGGCGGGGGGTTCAGTTTCGGTTACTGTGAGCAGAACACTGCTCTAAGCAATTGGGAGAGCACAATACAGCAATAAATGGACACATTAGAAACCCCATCTGGGTCATGGACTGTAGCTGATAATAATAATAATAATAATTATTATTATTATTCATTCAAGCGTATTTATTGAGCGCTTACTGTGTGCAGAGCACTGTACTAAGTGCTTGGGAAGTACAAGTTGGCAACATATAGAGACGGTCCCTACCCAACAGTGGGCTCACAGTCTAGAAGGGGGAGATAGAGAACAAAACAAAACATATTAACAATTATGGTACTTGTTCATAATAATACTAATACTAATAATGGCATTTATTAAGCACTTACTATGTGCAAAGCACTGTTCTAAGCACTGGGGAAGTTACAAGGTGATCAGGTTGTCCCACGGGATGACTCACGGTCTTAATCCCCATTTTACAGGTGAGGTAACTGAGGCACAGAGAAGCTAAGTGACTTGCCCAAAGTCACACAGCTGAGAATTGCCAGAGCTGGGATTTGAACCCATGACCTCTGACTCCAAAGCCCGTGCTCTTTTCCACTGAGCCATGCCGCTTCTCTATATGCCAGGCACTGTACTTAGTGCTGGGGTGGATAACAGGGTTGGTAGACACATTCCCAGCCCACAGTGAACTTACAGTCTAGAGGGGGTGGCAAGTATTAATAATAGTAACAATAATGATAATTATGGTACTTAAGTGCTTACTATATGCCAGACACTGTACTAAGTGCTGGGGTAGATGCAAGTAAATCGGATCGGACATGGTCCCCGTCCCACATGGGGCTCACAGTCTTAATCCCCATTTTACAAATGAGGGAACTGAGGCCCAGAGAAGTGAAGTGAGTTGCCCAGGGTCACATAACAGACAAGTGTCAGAATCAGGATTCGAACCCATGACCTTCTGACTCCCAGACTCATGCTCAGAATATCTTATATCTACCCTAGAACTTGCACATAATTGCACACTTACTGTGAAACTAAAGCTATGTGGTGAGCAACAATTATAATAAACGTTGTGATATTTATTCAACATTGATTATGTACATATCTGTAATTTATTTATTTATAATAATATTGATGGCATTTATTTAGCGCCTACTATGTGCAAAGCACTGTTCTAATCGCTGAGCACTGTTCTAAGAGCTGGCACTGTTCTAAGCGCTGATATTAGTGTCTGTCTCCCCTCTAGACTGGAAGATCATTGTGGGGTGGGAATGTGACTGTTTATAGTTGTACTGCATCATCCTAAGCGCTTATTACAGTGCTCTGCACGCAATAAGCTCTCAATAAATGTGACCGAATGAACAAGTAAATTAAAGAATACCACAATCATCGTTAACTCAAAATCTCCATATTTCTCTGAAAATGACGAAGGACTTAGTCTTACAACTGATGACACAGTTAAAAGTTAACATCAGGGACAAGATAGGTCTGTGTAATAATGAATACCCTTTAAAGATCGTGTAACGTAGGCTGTGGAAAAATCATCATACCACTTCGAAGCTTTTAGTTATTCTCACCCTGGGCTATTCTGGAATAGGCAGGCAAGAAGTATCCGATTACTGTGCTAACGTAAGGTAGTTGCATCTTTAAGATGAATGTCTTCTAATTGGTCTTCCATTCAAAAAGAATAAACCAAAACTCTATGTGGAAATCTAATCATCTTCATTCACATGGACCTTTTGTTTCAAAAATTGATTTCCAATGTCGAGAGCCATGACTAGAAAAACCACATTTGATGGTACAAACTGCTCCTACACATCGAAAGCGGAAAAAAAAAAAAGAAAATGATTTTTTTCATGAAGATTTCATTCATTCATTCAATTGTATTTATTGAGTGCTTACTGGGTGCAGAGCACTGTACTAAGCGCTTGGGAAGTACAAGTTGGCAACATATAGAGACGGTCCCTACCCAACAGTGGGCTCACAGTCTAGAAGGGGGAGACAGACAACAAAACAAAACATATTAACAAAAAAAATAAATATAATAAATATGTACAAATAAAATAGAGTAATAAATATGTACAAACATATATACATATATACAGGTGCTGTGGGGAGGCGAAGGAGGTAAGGCAGGGGGGATGGAAAAGGGGAGGGGGAGAGGAAGGAGGGGGCTCATTTCTTTCTGGAGATTCCCGTCTAAAGACTTTCTTCAGGGCAGTGCAACTTATGAAAGTTTGTTTTGCTTAATCATACACTGCTGACCGTAAAGTCTATTTTGAAGGTTCCATTTCGCACTGATACTAAAGAGAACAAAATTTAGCACTTTCAAAATATAGCTGCAGTCATCACTACCGGAAAAACTACACCGTCGACACTTTTGATGTACGGACAGGTAGATATTCAGGCAATGGGGTTCGCATAAAACAAGCAATCGCAAATAAGCATTTGATATTCAACCCTCCCTCTACCCCACAGTGCTTATGTCCCCATCTATAATTATTCATTTACATTAATGTCTGTCTCCCCATCTAAACTGTAAGCACCTTGCGGGCAGGACATGTGTCTACTAACTCTGCTGAATTTGACTCTCCCGAGCACTCAGTGACCTCTCAGGGTGGCATCTGGAGAGTTTCCAGTCTTCTACCAGTCTGGGCTATTGGAGGGAGAGTTAAGCCGAGGCCTACCCGTTCCGTTCCTAGGTGGCCCAGTGGCTAGTGAGTGGCAGGCCATCTGCTACAAGTCAAAACTCCCCCGTGCTGGGCAGAAGAGGCAGGGGAGAGAGTCGAGGGCAGGAGACTCGAGTTTACTGCACCGAAGTGGGTGTTGGTAAACCACTTCTGGATTTTTACCGAGAAAACTCTCCAGATCCACTACCAGACCTATTGCAGATGAAGAGTGGGGCGTTCTGGGAGAGAAGTGTCCGTGGTGTCCACTATGGATCGGGAACGACTCGGCGGCATAAAACGCGACAAGAATCAGTACATTGCTCTGCACACAATAAGCACTACATAAATCCCACTGATTGACAAATACTTTTTTCATTGATCAATATAACCATTAAGTTACAGAATAATTGAATGAACTAATAATTCTTCTATTTGTCTCTTCGCCCTCAATACAAAATGTTACACCACTGAAAGAGCCATTTTTTTGAGCGTTTAAAGGCACATCTTTGATTTGAAAGGCATTCAGTGGCCAGGTTAGCCGCAGAAGGTCTCAGAGTAGGGCTCAAGGTTTATACATCATGAAGCTAGCCCCTATCTAAGCATCTGACAATAGGGATCCGATAAAGAGAAAGTGAAAATGAACCTCTTAACTCTTAAATGTTTGGAAGCCTATTGCATGAGAAAAAAAAAAAACATACAAGGTACACACTGAGTGTGAGCTTGGGCAAGTCACAACTTCTCTGGGCCTCAGTTACCTCATCTGTAAAATGGGGACTGAGAGTATGAGTCTCATGAGGGACAGGGACTGAGTCCACACCGATTTACTTGTGTCCATCTCAGCGCTTAGCACTGTGCCTGGCACAAAGTAAGCGCTTAACGAATACCAGAGTTACTATTATTAATCATTATTTTCAACAAAATATAATAAAACCCTGTAGCCAGCGTACTGTGTCCATTCCAATAAAGCCACTCTCAGTTCCTCCAAGCTTACCATTTTTCACCTGAGCATCTACAGCGCCCACAAAAACAGGTTTCAAACAGTTCTAGTTCTGTTCTTTGAGAGGGGCGTTGTAGAAGGTGATGAGGCAGCTTGTTTTTCACAAACAGCAAATGCTGCGTTTAGGAATTTTGTGGTATGAAATAAAGAGATGCCCATTCATTCCAACCCCAACCAGAAGGTGACCGGCTAGGATTTTAACAGTTTAATTGAATTAGGTGGCTCAGAGACTGGACTTATGACTTTCCCTTTGAGACAGGGACAATGGACAGGTTGTTCCAAACCGCAGCTTCTCCGAGAATTTTCCCCTGACCCTCCTCATCCCCCACACATACACTCTCTGTTTTCAAAGTCGGCCTCTCCCTCACAGAGTCCAGAGATTCCCTCCCTCCCCACTCTGAGCAACCTAGAGGGTGGAGGGTATTAAAAAAGTACATTAACCGCCAGTGAATGCGACTCTATAACTAAAATGGCTAGATTGTTCATGGTGGTGAAATAGACCTTCTTCTGTAAATTTTCCAAGAACTCTGGTGGAAAGTTTCATGGTGAATTCCATCAAGATCATTCTTACAAATTTCCTCAATATAATGAGTCAAATGGGTGGGCCAATTCTGTCTCCCTCTCTTTTCCATTCTCCTATGCCCCATTTCCCTAGAAAATGTCTTCATATACGCATGAAAAAGAAAGTCTATCCAAAAACTTTGGAATTCATCTAGTACTGTTCAGTCTATTTTCCAAATATCTCTCAAAAAAAAAACAGAGAAAGGATCAGCATTCCTCTCAAACGATCAATAGTAGGTATTGAGTACTTACTCTGTTTGGACCACTCTTGTAAGTGCTTAGAAGAGTACAGTAGAGTCAGTAATAATAATAACAATAACGGCATTTTTAAAGTTCTTACTATGTGCAAAGCACTGTTCTACATGCTGGAGATGTGATCCTTGAACTTTAAAATTAAAGGGGAAAGCTAAATGGCACATTCTATGTCACAGCATATGAATGGTGCAGGTCTCCTGCTCCTGGTGTCTTTATTCGGTTTCATGAAACACACCCATTTAGTCTACAAATAATGGGGTGCTAGAAAAGATTGGGATGACTTCAATGGTTTAGTTGTACTTCCCAATCTACTAACGTGCTCACATAAAAGCTTAATTAATTCTATTTGAATAGGATGATGATCAAAGAAATTGTTTGAAACAATAGTGTGACTGATCCAGTTGTGTTGAGAGCTCTTCAGAGATGACTCATTGTTAGTGTGAGAGATGTGAAATGAACAGTCACGGGGCAAAAGGAGATCATCGTTCTTCAGTCCTCCAAACCCACGAGATTCAGTGACTTCTGCCACATTCATTCATTCAATCATGTTTATTGAGTGCTTACTGTGTGCAGAGCACTGTACTAAGCGCTTGGGAAGTACAAGTTGACAACATATAAAGACGGTCCCTACCCAACAATGGGCTCACAGTCAGCATCATTGCTGATTCAAGCTCTGAAATGTTCCGTGATGATCAGCTTGGCGGACGTTGGTTTCCTTTCCAGAAGTAAACTCCTTTCCCCCCTTTTTGTTGGTACTGTTCTTGTTAGAGACATGAGCTTGTGTTTGATGGATGAGATGAAAGACTGCCTTGATTGTGTCTGTTAGAAAATCTTCTTCCCTCAATCCACTCTGCCCCTCGCAGGATCACACCTGGAGAGTTTCCAGTCTTCTACCAGTCTCGGCCCACTGTTGGGTAGGGACTGTCTCTATATGTTGCCAACTTTTACTTCCCAAGCGCTTAGTACAGTGCTCTGCACACAGTAAGTGCTCAATAAATATGATTGATTGATTGATTGAAGCAGAGGCCTACCCACTCTGTTCCTAGCTTGGATAGTGTTTAGCAAGTGGTAGGAAATCTACTACAAGTCAAAACTCCCCCGTGCTGGGCAGCAGTGGCATGCGAAAGAGTTGAGGGTGGAGACTCAGGTAGACTGTTTTGAAGGCGATGGTAAACCACTACTGGATTTTTAGCAAGAAAACTCTATGGGTACATTGTCAGAACAATTTCAGATTGGGAGCGGGGCATTCTGGAAGAGATGTGTCCATTGAGTCGCTATGGACTGGAGGCAATTTGAGGGCATAAGACAAGACAGTCCACTCATTTACAAATCCACTTCTCCTTCTCCCTTCCATCTGTAAAATGGTTTCAATGCCTGTATCTTCCCTTAGAGAGTCAACTCCTTGTGGGAAGTTTTCATGTCAACTAAATCCAATGTACTCTGAGAAGCAGCGTGGTTTAGTGGAAAGAGCAAGGGCTAGTGAGTCAGGGGTCGTGGGTTCTAATCCCAGCTCTGCCATTTATCAGCTGTGTGGTTTCGACAAGTCATTTAACTTCTCTGTGCCTCTGTTAACTCATCTGTAAAATGGGGAATATAGACTGTGAGCCCCACATGTGACAACCTGATTACCTTGTATCTACCAAAACACTTAGAACAGTTCTTGGCACATAGTAAGTGCTTAACAAATACCATCCTTATTATTATTATTAATAATAATAATAATAATAATGGCATTTATTAAGCGCTTACTATGTGCAGAGCACTGTTCTAAGCGCTGTACTCTCCTAAGTACTTAGTACAGGGTCCTCCACATTTGAGGCACCCAGAGAAGCAGCGTGGCTCAGTGGAAAGAACCTGGGCTTTGGAGTCAGAGGTCATGGGTTCAAATCCCGACTCCGCCAATTGTCAGCTGTGTGACTTTGGACAAGTCACTTAACTTCTCTGGGTCTCAGTTACCTCATCTGTAAAATGGGGATTAAAATTGTGAACTCCTCGTGGGACAATCTGATCGCCCTGTAACCTCCCCAGTGCTTAGAACAGTGCTTTGCACATAGTAAATGCTTAATAAATGCCATCATTATTATTATTACTATTACTGATTGATGTGGATTAAGAAGTCCGGACATTTTTGAGGACTTCCTTGTCTTGAGTCCCTAGTTTCTCCCTGAAGAGTGAACAAATGACTTTCAAATGGCTGTTGAGTGGTCAATAATGAAATCAATCATCAAGATGGTGGTATGTGTTAAGTGCTTTCTAAGTGCCAAGCCCTGTACTAAGCACTAGCGGAGATATAGACCCCAGTGGGGCTCAAAGTCTACGTGGGAGGGAGAACACGTTTGGCTTCCATTGGTTCATTTCCACTGGGCTTTTGGAGTGGTAGCAGTAGCAGCAACAGTGCTGTACACTGTGATCTCACCTCCGACCTCTCGCCCACATCCTTTCTTTGGCCTGGAACGCCCTCCCTTCTTATATCTGACAGACAATCACCTCTCCCCACTGAAATCCTATCTCCTCCAAGAGGCCTTCCCTGACTAAGCCCTCCTTTCCTTTTCTCCCCCTCTCTTCTGCATTGCCGAAACTTGTTCCCTTCATTCATCCCCCTTCTCAGCCCCACTCCACTTATTTTCTTATCTGTCATTTATTTATTTATTCATTCATTCAATCGTATTTACTGAGCGCTTACTGTGTGCAGAGCACTGTACTAAGCGCTTGTGAAGTACAAGTTGGCAACATATAGAGACGGTCCCTACCCAACAGCGGGCTCACAGTCTAGAAGGGGGAGACAGACAACAAAACAGAACATATTAACAAAATAAAATAAATAGAATAGGAAATATGTACAAGTAAAATAAATAGAGTAATAAATCTGTACAAACGTATATACAGGTGCTGTGGGGAGGGGAAGAAAGGAGGGCGGGGGTGATGGGGAGGGGGACATTTACATTAATGTCTGTCTCCCTCTCTAGACTATAAGCTCATTGTGGATAAGGAATGCATCTGTTATTGTTCTACAGTACTTTCCCAAGCTTTTTGTACATTATTATGCACACAGTATGTGCTCAATAAATACGGTTGACTGACTGACTGAAAATACAGACTAACAGAGTGACATATTCCCTATCCACTAGGAGAACTCTAATGGGGCAGACCAACATGGAAAACTATTTACAAGTAGAGTGGTCAAAATAAATGAATAAAGCAGACATACATTCATGAGAGCTAAAAAGGGTGAAACTTCAAAATTGTCCGAAGCTCTCGAAAGCAATGGTGATAGGCACTTGAATTCTTTTTCCATTTACAATGGAAAAAGACTGTGAGCCCTCTGTGAGACAAGGACTAAGTCCACCACAATTATCTTGTATCGACTCCAGTGCTTAATGTGATTCTTGGTACATAGTTGGCACTTAGATATTATTGTTATTATTACTATCTTTATTAGCATTTAATAATAATAATAGGCTACACGAATTTATCTTCATTGCCTCAATTAATCTCTATGTTTAAAGCAGTGTCACAAAGCTAATTGGAGTTAGGTTTAAGATATTTGCCCAGAAAATAGTAAATCTCCTAGCACTCTTCCACAGGGCAAAAGTCCTCTTCCTTCCTCCATCTGTCTTGTTTCTTTGCCTGCTCATTTATTTTGCAGTATTTAAGTGTTACTATATGCCAGATACTGTAATATGTACTGAGGTAAATACAAACTAATCACCTTGTACAGAGTTCATGTCCCACATGGGACTCACAGATAATCCCCATTTTAAAGCTGAAGTAACTGAAGCTCAGAGAAGTGAAGTGACTTGTCCAAGATCACACAGCAGACCAGTGGTGGAATGGGGATTAGAACCCAGGTCCTTCTGACTCTCAGGTCTGGACTCTATCCGGTAGGCTTGAGCTATTCTGGCTTGAACATTCCTCTATACAGTTCGTGAGTTACCTTCTCATTTCCACCACACAAACATTTGATACCACAGTAGCTCAGGGTAATCTTCTTATGCAAGGGACAACTGTTGAGGGCTTCTAAATTAGGAAAGCAAACCAAAAGCCAAGGATGCAATTAGAGCAAGGTGGTAACTAACCAAAAAAGAAAAATAATACGTGATGAAACTTTAGCATTCCGTTCTTTCATTCAATAGCTTGTTTTGAGCATTTACTGGGTGCAGAACACTGTACTAAGCACTTGGGAAAGTACAATACAGCAATAAAGAATGGCAATCCCTGCCCACAACGAGCTCACAGTCTAAAGGCGATGCACTGATCACATCACACTTGGGCTAATGCTTCCCACTAACACTAGTGTGATGGTTTCTCTGTCTACTGGTTTCTGTGTCTCTGTCTGTTGAGAAGCAGCGTGGCTCAGTGGAAAGAGCATGGGCTTGGGAGTCGGAGGTCATGGGTTCCAATCCCCGCTCCGCCACTTGTCAGCTGTGTGACTTTGGGCAAGTCACTTAACTTGCTTGGGCCTCAGTTACCTCATCTGTAAAATGGGGATTAAGACTGTGAGCCCCATGTGGGACAACCTGATTACCTTGTATCCCCCCCAGTGCTTAGGACAGTTCTTTGTACATAGTAAGTACAGTACATAATACATAATACATAGTACATAATAATAATAATAATTATTATTATTGTTACTCAAAATAGTGATTTCTGTTTCCTCTGTTAATAGGGGATATAAAAAATTGAAATGGTATACACTCAGTGGTTTGAAAATATCAACTAGGAGTAATGATGGTAGTTACTGAGAACGCTTGGGGTGCAGTGGATTGTATGAGCAGCAGCAGAGCATAAAGGATAGAGCCCAGGCCGGAAAGACTTAGCTTCTAATCCCGGCTCTACCACTTTTCTGTTGTATGATCTTGGGCAAGACACGTAACTTCTCTGTGCCTCATTTACCTCATCTGTATAATGGGGATTGAGGCTGTAAGACCCATGTGGGACATGGACTGTGAGCCCCGTGGACATCAGTTTGTACCCACCCCAGCATTTAGAACAGTGCTTGGTACATAGTAAGCATTTAACAAGTACCAAAAATAAATAATACTAATAAAGAGGAATCTTAGGCAGGAAGAGATTAGTGGAATCCTCTTCTGTTGTACTGTACTTTCCCAAGCGCTTAGTAATAATAATAATAATAATAATGATGGCATTTATTAAGCACTTACTATGTGCAAAGCACTGTTCTAAGCACTGGGGAGGTTACAAGGTGATCAGGTTGTCCCACTGGGGGCTCACAGTCTTAATCCCCAACTTACAGATGAGGTAACTGAGGCACAGAGAAGTTAAGTGACTTGCCCAGGGTCACACAGCTGACAGTTGGTGGAGCCGTGGTTTGAACCCATGATCTCTGACTCCAAAGCCCGGGCTCTTTCCACTAGGCCATGCTGCTTTTAGTACAGTGCTCTGCATATGGTAACACTGATGTTGATGATGACGGAGAGGGCTTTTTTTTTTTAATTTCAGAGGAACTTTGCTTGTTCCAGCTCCTGGAACAAAGACTATCAATACTGGAGAATGTCTCCCAATCATGAAACCGAGCACACAGGTGCTGGGCCTTCCCACCTGATTGGATCCTTAACGTTGAAGATTCTGAAAGTTTTCTTGTGGAGACAATGAGGCTGAACAACTCAAACCATTCTGAAGTGAACTTCCGTCACAGCTCAGGCTTTCCCTGACTAAACCCTCCTTTCCTCTTCTCCCACTCCCTTCTGTGTCTCCTTGACTTGCTCCCTTCATTCCTCCCCACTTCCAGCCCCACAGTGTTTTGTGCAGCTCTGCAGTTTATTTATTTCTATTTATGTCGGTCTCCCCTTCTAGACTGTAAGCCCACTGTGGGCAGGGAATGTGTCTGTTTATTGTTCTACTGTACTCTCCCAAGTGCTTAGTACAGTTCTCTGCACTCAGTAAGCACTCAAAAAATATGATCCAATGAATGGATGAATCACATGAATCAACCCAAAAGGTCTCAGCAGCCAAACCAGAAATTGCTGAGACCACACCTGATCTACATTGTATGAGTAAGATGATACAAGTGCAGCACAGATCTAAAGAGAGACACTACAAATTAACTGTCTTATTAGTTCCAGGGGTGTGACAGCAGCATGGCTAAGTGGAAGGAGCACAGACTTGGGAGTCATAGGTCGTGGGTTCTAATTCCAACTCCACCACTTGTCAGCCGTGTGACTTTGGGCAAGTCATTTAACCTCTCTGTGCCTCAGTTACCTCATCTGTAAAATGGGGATTAAGACTGTAAGCCATATGTGGGACAACCTGATTACCTTGTATCTCCCCCAGCACTTAGAAAAGTGCTTGGCATATAGTATGCATTTAAAAAATGCCATTATCATTATTATTATTATTTTCAGATCACCTGCTTTGTGAAGTATTGAGGGTGGATTAATGGTAGACCTAATTGTGGTAATAATTGAATGCTATGTGTCAGACATTGTGCTAAGCAGTGAGGTAGATACTTAATAGTCTGGTAGCACACAGTTCCACTTGCGCACCAGTTTCACACCAGTCAGTAAATCGTTCTTCTTGAGGGCTTACTGTGTTCACAATACACTGTACTAAGTGCTTGGGAGAGAACAGTAGAACACTAAATGCACACAATCCTTCCCAACAATGAACTTACAGACTAGAAGAGGGGACAGACATTAATAGAAATAAATAGAAGACAGCTATGGACATAATGTGCTGATGGGGGAGATGAATAAAGGGAGCAAGTCAGGATGACATAGAAGGGAGTGGGAGGAGAGGAAAGGAGGGCTTAGGGAAGGCCTCTTCCCTGAGTGAGGGAGATGCAGATATTTTATCCCCAGTTTACACATGAGGAAAATAAGGCATAGAGAGACTAAGTAGAAAGTCACACAGCAGGCAAGTGCCAGAACCCCGATTACAACCATGGTTAATTCGCTGGTATTTATGTAGACTATAAAGAAGGGTCTGGACCATCCTAGGTGATTTCATGCAAGGCTCTTGGAAGTGAAAAATACCTGCAAAGGAATCTATGACAGGATTCCGGGAACACTGTCAGAACAGAATCCCAGAAGCAGATATCAGCAGGATAAGTGAACATTCAAGTCCTCGAGGAGCTCTCTTCCTGAGAGCAATATACACTGAAGATGATAAAATATCATCCCCCTAGAAGCACAGCAAGAGTCAAACAATCAACGGTATTTATTGAGCACTTACTATGTGCAGAGCACTGAACTAAGCTCTTGGGAGAGCACAGTCCAATAGAATTAGCAGATATGTTCCCTGCCTCTAACAAGCTCGCTGTCTAGAGGGACAGATGGACATATTAATACAAATAAGCAATTTTTAGTATACAGCTTAAAACTATGTACATAAGTACTGTCAGGGTGGGGTCAAAAGTCAAAGGTCACAGAGCCAAGTGTGTAGATGATGTGGGGAGAGGAGAGAGGGCTTCAGTGGAGAAGGTCTCTGGGGGGAGATCATCATCATCAATCATATTTATTGAGCACTTACTGTGTGCAGAGCACTGTACTAAGCGCTTGGGAAGTACAAATTGGCAACATATAGAGACAGTCCCTACCCAACAGTGGGCTCCCAGTCTAAAAGGGGGAGACAAAACCAAACATACTAACAAAATAAAATAAATAGAATAGATACGTACAAGTAAAATAAATAGAGTAATAAATATGTACAAACATATATACATATATACAGGTGCTGTGGGGAAGGGAAGGAGGTAAGATGGGGGGGATGGAGAGGGGGACGAGACGTGACCTTAATAATGCTTAGAAGGTGGAGAGAGTGGTGGTCTGAATCACCAAGACAGTCAGAATTGCCCAAGGCTTTAAAGTAATGTGCTAATCAGTCAATCAATTAATGGTATTTATTGAGCACTTACTGTGTGCAGAGCACTGTACTAAGTGCATGGAAGAGTACAATACAGCAAAGTAGGTGGAAAACATTTCAGAAACCCTCGTATCAGAGTTACACCTCACAACCTGAGTATCTGGTTAATAAGCGCATACAATGGGTGCTACAAAGTTTGAAGTTCTTTAGTAGTATAAAGCCTTGATTAAACCAAAGCAATTTCTCTATTTCTGGAAGACAGTATGGACTCATAAACTTTACTGGGACAGTGCCAGAGTGAATATAGCTTCTGCCAAATTTTGCATAGGGTGACATTCCCTAATTCTTAATTTCTCTCAGTTCTCTCTTGTGAAAAATGGGGATTAAATACCCAATCTTCCCCCTACTTAAATTGTGAGTCACAGGTGGGACTTGATTATTTTCTATCAACTCCAGCTCTTGTCCCACATGAGGCACATAGTAAGCACTTAAATACCACAATCAGGAGTTCTAGGATAGCTGCTCCAAAATGGGACAAACCTTTTGTCATTGTCTGGAGGGGAAAATATCTTTCTTTCTGCCATTCTCAAGTAAAGGAATTCTGCCCAATAATTTTCTTATCCCACTTAGTTGTCGTCACTTGCAAAGGATAGATTGAAGCAAGTTTGAATGATGAATCCAGACCCTAAAAAGATCTGGAAAGGGGAAGTAGAAAGTAGTGCTACTTGAAGATCATTCACCTAACAAAGCACACTGTGGGCAAGGAACGTATTCATTGAATTCAATCGTATTTATTGAGCGCTTACTGTGTGCAGAACACTGTAGTATGCACTCGGGAGAGTACAAAATTACAACAGAGACATATTCCCCGCCCATGGTGAGCTCATAGTCTAGAGGGGAAGACAGATATTAATATAAGTAAATAAATGACAGCGATGAGAAGGGAGAGGGATCTAGGGTAAAGAGGGGTTAATGAGGGAAGGCCTCTTGGAGGAGATGTGACCACCTACTCTGTTGTATAGTACAGAGTACTGTGTGCTCTGCACACAGTAAGTGCTCAATAAATAACAACTAATTCAAAGACATCACCAAGTAACTTGGAGACAGTCATCCAAGAGTGCTGCTTGCTGCTGAATGGTTTCTCAAAATTATTATGAATAATTATCCTAATAATTGGTTTTATGATATTTGTTAAGTGCTTACTATATGCCAGGCACTGCACTGAGCCCTGGTAGAGACAAACTAATCAGGCTGGATGCAGTTCCTGCTCAACTTGAGGCTCACAGTCTTAACTCCCATTTTTACAAAGCAGGTAGCAGAAGCATTTATTGTTATGCATCAAGCACTGTGCTAAACCCTGGAGTTGGTGCCATCAGAGGCAGCACAGCCCTTGTCCCACATACGGCTTACAGTCTTTGGAGCAGGGAGAGCAGACAGTAACATCTTCATTTTACAGATGAGGAAACTGAGGCCCAGAGGAGTCAAATGAGTCACCTAAGGTCACACATTCGGGATGTGGTGGAGCCAGGATTAGAACTCAGGTCCCCTGACAACCACGCCTGTGCCCTTTCCACTAGGCTATGCTGCTTCCCAAAGCTCAGAAAAGACACGACCTAAACTCTAAAGCACTTTATAGTCAGCAAAGAGAGGCATCCGTTTGTTGTTACGTTGTGCTCTCCCAAGCATTTTGTCCAGTGTTCTGGACCCAGTAAGCGCTTAATACGTACGATTGAATGGGTGAATGAATGAAAGCCATAGACATATTCCCAAAAGATCCAAAGGATCCCAGCCGAAAGCCACCCTTGAATTTTGCAAACCGCTCAGTGCATCTTCTGCCGAGACCACCTCGACTGCTAGTCCTTTGGGGCTGAGCACCAATGGGGGAACGAATTTGCCGGAGCATTGGTGGAACATTTCCTTCTAGATAGACAATACGGGATTAACCCATGAGGATGCGAGCTCACCTAAATAGAGCAGGAAACTGGAAGACCTACACAGCCTTCGCCCCCTTTAGCGAAGTGACGGACTCTAATTTGTCCCCGTGAGAAATCAATATTAATCCCTCATATTGCTGCATTTGCAGTCAAAACAGTGTGCTGTTTGCGTAACATATCACAGGGTACAATCAGGCAGAGCAAAGTCAACAGCGGACGAACGGCAAGTGACTGAAATTTATGATCCTTCGAGTCGCTAGAAGTTAAAGATCCCGAACGAATTTGGAGCAAAGACAAGCCGGAAGAACAGATTCCCTCTCCGCATCTCCTCCCCCACCTCCAAGCCACTATCTTACCAACTCTCAATAGCCGATGCTTGCTAATATTCTCCTCTGGATCATTTAAACATCTCGTTGCTTTTTTCCCTCGAGGTTGAGGTGGGTGACTTGGGTCAAATCGTTGTCCCCTTTCCGTAATTCCTGCTATAAATCATCTTTTCCCTTCCTGAAGTAAAAGAACAGCTCCATTCTGGACTAATGTTATAAATTCAGATCAAATGGGAAAGTGTTAAATCTAGAAGTGCTTTTGGGCCATTAACTTCCATGCTGATTTGACATGCTCCATAGTACTGAGGCTACAGACTCCGCTATCCAACCCATTCCTAAAGCAAACAGTGTTTTATCTCATAAACCATCTGGGCCTTTATCCTATGACCCCTTTCGCAGAGTCATCTGATATACTGGAATATTCCGAGGTGCTGCACTAAACATGATTTTCTTCCTTGAAAACTCTCATTTCTTCTTTTTTTTTTTCTGGAATAAGGATCTGCCATAGGGGCGACGAGGGAAGGAACAAAATTTTGGCTAGGGCACACTTGTTTTCATTATTCATCTGAAGAAAACCATTGGATATACAAGCTTGCAAAACCCTATGGTTTTTCTAAGGTAGCAATAAAAGCATTGCCTTTCATAACCTGGACACTAGGCTCTTTCATATATTGCCTATAGTGGCAAACTTAAGTGCCAAGCAGATGGTTGAAATCTGTTTTCTATAAAATTTGTGCTTTTTTTTCCAACTCTGTTCTTTGTATTCATATTCGGGCCTAGGTTTGAACCACCAAAACACTGGCACTCTGTCGATCATTAGCGGCATTTTAGACAACTGGTGACTAAGGTAGTCACTGTTCTCCACAAAATGTTCAGTTAATATCTCCCAGATGTACAATTAAGGCAAAAGATCATCTTCTTAAATGGATATCAGCCCTTTGGATGGCTTCTGGACTTCCAAAAGATCTATCCGTTTAAAATCAGTTTCTAATGATTTTAGAAAGCATTCTGTTCGTTGGGTTTCACTGCCTCTTCTTTCATTTTTTTTTCCTTAAACAGTTGCCCTTAAAAATAGTAAGTCGCGGGTTCTCTGTCAGTTTCAGCCTCAGCATACTGAGGGTAATAAGATTTGTCTGTAACAACGGGCAGAGAGTTCCGTTTTACCTCCCAGGGAGACTGCCTCTTTTTCTCTTTGTTACTTCAGCTTAAACTATTTTGTTTCCTTCTTCTGACTAAATACATACACAACGGGGGGATGAACATTTTAATGGACATGTTTGTAGGTGACGATTTCGAGCTGAAGAGTCGCCGTTATTTATATGCCGTACTAACGGTCACAGGTACAGCAGGAACTTTATGGGAGCCTGACCTTCTCGTGACTCAGTTTTCTTTCGTGTGAATGAGGAAGAGCCGTGTTTCTTTCGATGAATATTGTGAGACTTGATTAGAACAAATAAACAATTTCCACGTTCCAGATGAACGATGCTATCGGCCTGTCATTGCTATTATCCCGGATGCCAAATATCAGGATTCAACGATCTATCCTCCACCTCTTAATCATATTGTTCTTTAAAAAATTTCAAACTTGAAATTGTCTATCGTGACCAGGTTCATTACTATTTTATCCCCCAAAAAGGGAATCTGTCTTCCAGAGACTTAGAAGAATATACTTACTTTCCATCCTTAAATAGATCCTTGGCTATTTTTCCCTTTTCTGTGGGGGGGCAAAAACTTAATTTGAGCAATTTCATCCAGAAAGATCAATATAGTGTAAGCGTTGATTAATCTTAATAGTGCTGGGGAGGGGCCTGTTCTATCAGTATTCAAGCCCATTTTACAGGCTCAAATACGAGGGTTAGTTATTTACCCAAGACAGATTTTCAGTTCTATTTTGTGAAATGATATGAACATATGGCAACCTCGAATAGCACTTTGTACTAGATTGTAAAATATACTAGGAGTAGGATGTCAGAATGGATGCTTTTCAGAATGTCTTTCTGGTCAAATACTGTTTTGTTTTGGTTTGGTTTTTTTGTACATTTTCTTGGGGTATGAGTTCTACATGTCATCCTCAGCTGCAAACCAAAGGTGGCATCAAATTGAATGACATGGTAAGGTCATTTGTTTATGCCAATTTCTATCCATTCACATTCAGTAAACCAAAAAGGTCCCCGAAATCAATCCTCCCACTGTACAAACATGTATACGACGGACGAGCTGGGAGAAGCAGTGTGGCTTAATGGCTAGAACACGAGTTCGGGAGTCAGAAGGACCTGGTTTCTAATCCCACTTCTGCCACTTGTCGTCTTCATGACCCTGGGCAAGTCACTTCACTTCTCTGGGCTCAGTTCTGGAAAATGAGGATTAAAACTGCTAGCCCTATGCGGGGCAGGGATTGTATCTGATCCAATTACCTTGTATCTACCCCAACACTTAGTACAATGTCTGGCACATAATAAGCAGTTGACACATACCACAATTACTAATATTATTCTGATCTAGATCTCAAGCCTGGAGGTAGTTACTTCTGATTCTAAAATTACACCTATACAACCATTCTCTGTGCATATACACAAGTACTGCTAATCTTGATGATGAAAGAACAAGATAATGCTAATAGGAATATCATTTCTTGAGCTCTCACTTAAGCATCTGGTGGAGAAAATTCGTGTCTACCACTGCTACTATACTGTACTTTGTCAAGCACTTAGTACAGTGGTTTGCACACAGGAAGCGCTCAGTAAATACTATCAATTGACTGATTGATCACATTGCCGTTTGAGTAATACAGACCAAAGAAAAAATCTGTTAACTGCTGCATTGTACTATCCCAAGTGCTTAGTACAGTGCTCTGCATACAGTAAGCATTCAATAAAAATGATTCAGACCATTAATCAATTGTTACAGCATTAAGAACAGTACTTGGCACATAGTAAGCACTTAAATACCATCATTATTATTACTGAATGCCTATCAGGTATTTCAATGATGTATCATTCAATCATATCTATTGAGTGCTTACTGTGGTCAAAGCACTGTGCTAAGCACTTGGGAGAATACACCATAAGAATGAACAGACACATTTCCTGCCCACAATGAGCTTAGAGTCTAGAGGCGGAGATGGACATTAATATGAATGAATTAATGACAGATCTGTATATAAATGTTGTGGAGCTTGGAAGCAGGGGATGAATACGAGGAGCAAGGCAGGGTGACACAGAAGGGAGAGGGAGAAGAGGAAAGGAGGGCTTAGTCAGGCAAGGCCTCTTGGAGGAGATGGGCCTTCAGTGAGGCTTTGAAGGTGGAGAGAGTCATTGTCTACCAAATTCGAGGAGGGAGGGCATTCCAGGTCAGAGGTAGGATGGGGAGAGAGGTCAGTAGTGAGATAAACCACCTCTTCAGTTTCTCTTCAGTCGATCAATCAACAGTATTTACTGAACACTTACTGCATGCTGAGCACTGAACTGAACACCTGGGAGGGTACAGTACAGTAGAGTATGAAGACCCAATACCTCCCCATAAGGAACTTAGGACACAGACTAGAGGAGAAGAAGTCCTTGGGAATCTCCCCGTAAAATGTCCGTCCCACATTTGGTAAGTCAGAGCTTTTTAATGAATTAATGGTTGTAAGAAAGGTATTGTCCTATTTTATAGGTGTGCTACTACTACTACGGTTGGATTTTGTATGTGTGTTTATAAGCATATGCAGTCATCTATAAACAGGGTCTCATACCAGCTGTTTCTTGTCGAGCTATGCACCTGCATTGGATTTCCACTTTAGCTGGGAGATTGAAGTTAAAAGGCCTCAGCTGATTACCAACGGCTAAAGAGGCATGGCAGTGTGTTGTAGGGAGAAACAGCATATCCTAGTGGAAAAAGCACTGGTCTGTGGGTCCGAGGACCTGGGTGCTAATCCTAGTTCCACCACTTACCCCCTGTATGACCTTGGACAAGTCACTTAACTTCTCTGCTCCTCACTTTCCTTCTTGGTTAAAATAGGAATTCAATATCTGTTCTCTGCCATATGGACGGTAAAGCCCCGTGTGGAACAGGAACTGGGTCCCACCTGATTGTCCTATAACGACCCCAGTGCTTAGTACAGTACTTGGCACTTAACAAATGTTCAAGAGATCATAGCGTGTTTGAAATGTGTCCCCCAACTCTGTTGTACCCTCTCAAGCACTTAGTACAGTGCTCAATAAATGAGTTTAATTGATTGATAGATTATATTAATTAAAGAACATAGTTCAGGGGGCCAGAGAACCTCAGTTCTATTCTCTATTCTGCCATTTGCCTCCTGAGCGACTTGACTCAGTCTGCCCAACTGTAAAATGGGGATCATAACACCTCCCTCTTCCTACATCATATGTCTGTTATGAAGATCAAAATAACTTCTTCTTTGGAAACAAAAGCATTATTCAAAAAGCAAGATATTATTAAACAAAGGAGTAGAAGACTGTGTAAAGTGAAGAGTGAAAAATATTTTCATCTAAAAGTCATTAACATCTTGTAAGTGATCAAAGGAAAATCTGAGCCTAAATCATTCAATCAAGCAATGGTATTTATTGAGCACTTACTCTGAGCAGGACACCATACTCAGCACGTGGGACAGTACGATAAAACAGAGTTAGCTGACGCATTCCCTGCCCATAACTATCTTAATGGCCAAAACAAAGGAGATTTGTATTTTCTTCAGAAGTAATAGTTGACTGTCAGATTAAAAGTGAAAACTTTATTCAAAGCATATTGAAAATCTCACTTCCCTCAGCTTGGAATCTCAAGATTCTAGTTACATGCATGTAAAACTGCAGGAGTTGGATTTTCAAGGTTTCAGAATTGCGTTCCTTTTTTTTTTTCCGCTTTCCACTTCTGAGACTTTCCCCACATTGGTATTATTCTGACAACGCTTCCTCGTCTTTCTGCTGCAGTCTGTCCTCAACTTGAATCTACCCCCGCACTTAGAACAGTGCTCAACCCAAAGTATGCACTTAACCAATACCTTGGGCCAATGAATTGAACCCCTCTTTCAGCTACCCTGCTTTGAAAGGCTGGGCATGTAATCCATTCCAAATAACATTCACAATTCCAAGCAAAAACGTTTTCTGAATTCCCTCGAGGTCTCATCCTCTGGGCTAGTATTTTACCCCCGGAAAATTCCTCCCATGATCCCTGGTGATGGAGACTAATTTTCTTTCAACTTCCTTGTAAAACAACCTGTGTTTGATTCCCTGCAGCATCATTTTTATGAAAAAGATGGTTTTTTTAAAGTATTTTGTCAAACTTTTTTTCCACTTCTGTGCTAAAAGTGACCAAACTAGTAAATTTTCCTTCGTGTTCAAACTACCGTACACTTTCTTTTAAAATGAGAACCAAGAACTAAGAATTGAACTTTTAAATAGTTGCCTCTGGAAATCCTTGAACTGTGAAAACATTTCCCCCTCGCTCTCCTAAATTTGAACAACTAAGGGAGGCATGAAATATAAGGGTCCATTGTGCTCCAGCAGTGTTCTCGACTACTTGGATCATTCATTACTGGTACATCCATCCATAAGGGATGATTGTATTTAAGATGCATTGCACTTTCATAGCTCCTTACTCCTGAGTTTTTCCAAACTCCTGTCCAATTCAGAACACACACACACACACACACACACACACACACACACACACACACATACACATGATATTCCTGTGAGAAATGTGAGAACCCATATTAGAGATAAATGATAGTATTTATTAAGCGCTTACGATCTGCCAGGTATTGGGCTAAGCACTCGGGGATGTAACAGAAAATAAGATTGGACGCAGTCCCTGTCCCACACGGAGCTCCATACAAGAGGGAGGGAGAATGGGCATTTTGTCCCCATTTTAGAAATGATGAAACTGAAGCCGAGAGAGGTTACAAAGTAAGCAAGTGGCCGAGCCAGAATTAGAACTCAGGTCTCCTGACTTCTGAACCCATGATCATTCCTGCTAGACCATCCTGACTCTCAGGAGTTTTCACTACATAAATCCTTGCCCTAGGCCAAAAAGTGAATCGGCAACTGGAACAGAAATAGACTAGCTCCATTTCCAGGCAAAAGTTCTCCCTTTGGTGACATTTCCTTGAAGACAACCATCTCCTTAAGGACCTTTGGAATAAAAGAAGGGATAAGGGATCATTTTGCCCTAATGGCACTATCTCCAAACACTTTACATAGCTCAATAGGCAAGGATATCAGAGATACGGAAAAAAGATGAAGGGGCCCAGTGGAAAGAGAAAAAAGCTTCCTCCTTCCCAAACCAATTCCCTTGACACAGGGACCCATCCTTGAAACGTAACCCGATGACCATTTGGACTTCATAGTGGGGGTCAAGCCAGATCTAAAAAGAAGATGCCAAACAGCTCATACCACATCAAGAATGAAAAAAACAATTCTGACGGAAATTAAAAACGTC
Organism: Tachyglossus aculeatus; assembly: GCF_015852505.1. Lineage (NCBI taxonomy): Eukaryota > Metazoa > Chordata > Mammalia > Monotremata > Tachyglossidae > Tachyglossus > Tachyglossus aculeatus. Next base: position 168,090,117 of record NC_052067.1, on the reverse strand, counting down.
ATCATCTTACAATTTTTAAGTTCTGTTGAGGCCATGGGAGGAGTGTTATGAAATATCAATCTTTTAATGGCTTCTGACCTGGAATGATTTTATTTTCCATTATTAGTGGCCTGAAAGGAAATTATTTCAGCCTGACGCAAACTCTAACATGATGAAAAATCTTCCCCGTGGACATTTTGTTTCTAATTACCTTCAGGTCAGAAAACAAAGCAAAAACTCACTTCAAAGTAAATGATCCACAGCGTTTTAAGCCACTTGAACACTCCTAGAAGAACTAGATCAACACTGTGGAGGTTGATGTCTCCTTTTTATCTACAAGCCTGATAAAACCCAGGGTGGGAACATATGCCTTCACGTCTCTCGCCTCCCCCGTACACCTCCGTTCTTTTACCTACAGAAAAATCCATTTTGGAGGTTGGATGGGAGTTTGGGCCCTTTTGCAAAGAAAGCTAAGCTTCAGAGTCTTGAGTCAAACTAATTTCAAGAAGGGAGTCGCTCCTTTTAAATCATTCATTCGGTCTGAGGGCATCGCCGTCCATTTTCCTGCATCTCGTCTCTTCACGGGGCCTCGGTCTTCTGAGGAGATGGCATGACAAAAATCACGTCCAGCCAACGGAACATAAAATGACGCGTCGCTACCACCCAACCCGGAATACTGAGCGGGATGATTTCTTGCTCATATTTTTCAACGTTTTTCTTCTCTAAGATACGTATACTTTCAGAGATCTGAAGGATTGAAATAGAGACGTTAGGTGTGAAAAGTTTCAGTTGGTTTCCTGGCAGGAGCTTGTCTTTATGGTGTTACTCTTACCTACAGTATGTGTTGTCATTGGCAAGTGGCCCCGATTCGTTAGTAGCCAAATCATTTTTGTCCCAGAGGTGGGAGAAATCCTTCCTAGCCTCTGAAAGAGATGCATTTACCTGCCTCCTCACATTTTGGTAACTCGAAGAAACCAACCCTCATTCAAAAATACACTCAGTGTAGTGGAGAAACGGCTAAGACATAGAGAGTAGGTGAAACTTCCTTCAGCAAAGGCAAGGAAAAAAAGGAGGGATGAAAATAGCCTTAACATCATTGAAGAACTTTGGTCCTTAACAAAAGGAAAAACTGCTATCTAATCCCGGTGTTTCACGTGTCACTAAAAAGCAAAATCTTTTTGAATGAGGCATACAATAGGACTGTGACATAAAGTAATAAACCAAAACGCCTGGAGACGTGCAGAAATTCACTGAATAGTCTTAGGTCGCTGGGATAGAATGAATAGCATCCTTCTACTCCCTGATTACCAAGTTTGTTCTATCAGATCTTGTGCTACCTTCAATTAGATATAAAGAAAAATGACAAGCGGGTCTTCTGACGTGCTACGGATCGAGCCATAAGGAAAATCTTTGTGTGGCAAGACCAAAGTAAAGTTAAAACACCACAGATATAAGTGACAAGAATAATGTTTCTCTGGAAAGATTAAATAAATCTGGAAACCATGAGGTCCAGTTTGGGATCCACTGAATGTTCAAAGCTGATTTCAAATGTCTAAGAACAGTCACAGCTTGTTTTTAATTTTACTTCTGCCGTGCTTTATGGGCAAAAAGTCATTATGCCACCTTGTAACAGATTAATTACTCTCAAGCTGGGTGACAAAAGGGCATAATGACCGGAAAATGTTACAGAAGAAAAAAAGCCAAAGCCCCTCAACGAGTTGATCCAGAAACCTGGACAATCCACAAGAAGTGCAAACTGGCAGCATCCAAGCCGGGTTCATATTTGGGTTTTTTTGTTGTGTTTGTTTTTTTAAACCACCTGTCCTAAAACGACATTGTTTATGCTAATTATCTTTGTTGATGCCACAATTCTGTTTGTTTACTCCATTCTTTTAAAATACCATATCCCTATAAACAGCTCTCACCAGAATTCTTCTAAAATTCTGTTTCGATCTGGCCCTTCTCACAGCCCAAGGAACAGAATCGAGCTCTAGGAGGAAGATGCCAGAGGTCCGGGACCAATGTTAAGTCCCTGACTCCTCTGCTTGGCGAAAGCCCACTGGACTTACTGGGAATGACTTTCAATCCCAGGAGGGAAAGGTGACAGAGGAGAGGTCGAAGAGTTGCTCCGCCTGAACTGCCGGAGGTGGAGACGGCCCGATCCCCCCGAGGAGATTCGAATGCTTTGGGATGGGAAGGGAAGAGACAGCACCTTGGGAGCGGTGGAGTTTTGCTCCTCTAGACTGGATTATGAAAAAAAGCAGAGCTGCAGGAGGATGTGCGGCAAAATCCCTCCACCTTCCATGTCAGACCTGTTGTCAGGCCCCGAATGATGTAAAGGAGATGTCAGGAAAATATTCCTCGGGATGAACTCAACTCCAGAAAATTGTAGCCCAGGCTAATTTCTTACTGTTTTAAACACATTCCTTTTGGTCCTAAAGGTGGAAAAAAAAGATTTGGACCACTTTGGAGCCCCCGCCCCAATACGCTACCTATTCTAAACTCAACTCCAAAGCAAAAAAGTTGTCATTTAAAAACAACAGCAATGTGCAATTGGGAAAGAGAAAAAAAACTTTGCTTTCACTTAGGAAGTTGGCTATTCCACACACAATTCCCATTTGTGAGGAGGTTCTCCATTTGTGGATCACATTCTGGGAAGAAATTTTTGCTTCTTTCTCTATTCTACAACACTTTGATAGTTGCAGTTTTGCCTTTATGTAAGATGGGGCCACAGGTCCTTATGGGTTAGTATTTGTCTAGTGGTTCAATTCGAACCCAACCGAATCAGAATGATCAAACCCAAAACTGAAAGAAACTCACCCACTCTTACTTATCGAACTGTCTGCGCAGAGAAAAACCCTCCAACCTCTAATGTGTATTTGCCACACTCCCGGGAATCATCAGTTAGCTTCAAAACGGACAGTGGGAGGAGTGCAAATTATAATGACACTTTATCCATGGATGTCATTCTGTGCTCTAAATCTATTAAAGATTTAATCCATTGGTAACAGTTTCCAGATGTGAGGAAGAGTAATATGCTGAAACCAAATTTTAATATGTGCTTCTCGGGCGCAATAGTTCCCGAGTTAAAAAGCGCCGAGGGCATCTTACGCATACGGCTCTGGAGAACGTGGGTGAAGATCTTGACCCACTGAGGAAAAGAAAGATCTTCACGATTCAAACCCAACTCAACTTCCTGCCTGGTAAAAACCACCCAACATCGCTTCCTACGCTAACCTTTCAATCGATCTGGACGATAAGTCCGAGTCAGGTCCTTCGCGCATTCCCTCAGTTGACTTCTCGAGGATAAAGCTGTGTGTCTCACCAACATCTCATCTCGGCTGCTTACCAAGTACCAAGTCGGGGTCTCACTTCCTGCAAATAGCCAATTATTGAGAAGGCAATTAAAATCGATAATCTGGTCCAGTTAATTCCTCCTTGCCGAAGCCTCAAACCTATCGCTCATGAAGACAACCGACCAGATAACATATAGCCCTAGGCTCAGTCTCTCTTTGGGAGGACGATCATTAGAAAACTGCAACTTTTCCTTCATTCTCTTGGACTTTCACTTTTTTTAGGTTTTCTTCCCCTAAATCAGTGGTGGTTGTAAAATATTATACAGAAAAAAATAATAATCCAGGAAGGAGAAGCTGTAGTAGCAATGGCCAGGCTACCTGTAAGTTGAAGGCAAGCATTTTAGGGAATGGTCTCTAAAGAATGTAAACTGATTTATTCTTGCATCCAAGAACCAGAGAGCTTTTTCTTCTAAAAATTCACAGCACTAATGGCATGTGGCAAATTTTCCAAAGATCAATTTCAAAGGAAATACATTGAAAAAATACAGTTAGCTGCCTTAGAAGAAAACAATCCATTAATCAGGGTTGTAAGACCCGCCCACACGAATTTGGGGGATCCTGAAATGTTTCAGGCAGAACAGCAGCTAAGTTTATTTTTTTTTCCCCTATTTCCCAACTTTTTCTTATTTAGAGCATCCGGTAGGATAGCTGAGATAAGGTGGTACAGGATGGAAAAGTGTACCACTTACATACCCCTTCCTTTAATCCTCCTAAAATATTAACATACCCTTTCTTTCTAAGCCACCACGAACCCACACATTCAGTCTTTATGCTTAATTAAGCCACCAGGAGAATTCAAGTGGCGTGAGGAAGTAACTTAGTTGCAAACTAAATATGCACAAGGGATTCGATTACAGAAAATTATTTTACCTCTTGCTCATTAATCAATCTGATAGTAAAACTTTAGGGTCATGCTTCTCCTTCTTCTTCACATTCTAAATATAGTGTCCTTAAAGTATTGCAGAATCCCCTTCTGTATTCATATTTGGTTTTGTGTGAACTTTGTGAAAATGGTTGGGATTTGGGGAATTTTTTTTGGCCGAGAATCGAGTCTTATGATTCCTGTAGGTCTTTGGTCCTATCCAGAATGCATCTTTTAAGTCACCTCGGTAGTCACAAAGATCTGATCGATCCCCAGATTGCTTCCATTCTTGATTTATCAGAGAAAGCCGGCTACATTGCTTAACCTTGAATGACAGTTGTTCAGAGCCAATTCAAGTTGCTGTTATCTCTAAGTACGGAATCGGTTGTGGAAGCGTTTTGAGCACGTTAACTAACCATTTCCATCTCTCGGATTCAGGGTACGGACACCCGGTGAAGAAAACCTTTCTGGAAATATGCTCCAGTTTAGACGTGGACTAATAAATTCTAAGGACTTTTTAACATTGTCTGACCGAGATGTGGTCGGTAGTCCCAATGGGTGGTCACCAGGATGTTCCGGATATAGCTCCCCGGTAGGACAAGCGGACAAATCTGAGAAAATGAAACTCGGGCAACTTTATTTCGTGCAATGAAGATCCGAACCTACGCGGGGACAAAATTGAAAAGGTTTTCACCACGGGTTCATAGTACTCCTTGAATGGAAATGAAGAGATGACAGGTGGATACCAGCAATGTTTTAAAAAAATTGGCAAGCTGAAAGCCATTTGGCTGTAGAAAGTACAAAAGAGCTCAAAGAGGAGAGAAGCACAAATTGAGCCTTCAGGCTCATGAGGTGCATTATCTGAGCATCCATCCGCCAGCCTCTGGATGAATGTAAATATCCAATACTGTGACTACGTTATATATATGGGAAGAAGGTACCTAGAGACAGATTAGAACAGTGCTTTGCACATAGTAAGTGCTTAATAAATGCCATCATTATTATTAATTATTATTCACCCACACTCGCTATGTAAATAAATGACATCGATTCATAGAGATTGGGGTTCATCCTATCAATGGTCAGTCACCTCAGGCAAATAAGGTATATTAATTTCATTATGGGATAGCTTTAAAAACTATCTCAGTCATTAATATTGCCTGCTTCACACAGCCACCTCAGTCCTATTGATTAATCACTTTCTTATTTATAACCAATCAGGTACAAAGTGTGCCTTTGAGTTGCAAATGCCGGAGAGACAATGCAAGAGGCTTCTAGTTTCAGACTAGTAGAAAAGTTTCTCTCTCGAAGAAACCTTTTGTAAAAATACACAGGCATTTCATAACAAGAAAGTTGGAGCCTCACTAAAGAAATATAATTTAGCTTTTGTTACGTGTTCCTTCCTTATGTAAGGTTGATTTACGATCAGACTTGCCCATCACATGTAGAGAATCAACTTCATAAAGTATGAATAGTCTGGTTTACCTGATACTTCCATACACCACCCAAAATTGCTATTATAGAGTAATTCATGGCTACAAGCATCAACTGCTTTTTGAGGTTTTGAAGATAACATCTCTATGGACTAAGGAAATTTTGCTTATGAAGGAAAGAAATCTCACTAAAACTGTCATAAGGGAAATGAAAAATGCTCAACCAAAAAAAATCCTAAACCCTTACAAAGTTAAAAAAAAATCACTGAGGTTATCTGGAGATGGCAAACTTCACTGGAAAAATGAGGACCCGGTATATTAAAGTATTATTTTAAAAATCTCCTCCTCAATCTCGCATTCAGCTCCTAAATTCATCATCTTGTTAAATTCTATTTGCCTAATGTTTCTTTTCCCTCTTCCAGGGTGCACTTATTTCTCTGACTTTTAAAATGTTTTAATCTTGGCCTTTTTTCTTTTGCCTTTTCATATCAAATTCAGTCAATTGAGAGATGAACAGCTTGACTTAGCATATTTTTATCCAGCTGGTCTAGCACCTAGCTTGCATTGCATAGATACAACAAATGTTTACACAGAAGGTAGCTTTCATGAAAATAGGAGGGATAAAATGCTATATATCAAGCATCCTGTCTGCTTGAGACTTTTTTTTTTTTCATTCACTACCCAAAACCTGAAAAGTTTCCACTCTTTTTCAAGGAGAACAGGACTCTTTATCAGGCAAGGGAAGACATAGCAAACATTTTTAACAAAGTGTATATACACCTTTTAATTAAAATGACTACCTAGATATACTAGAAACAAGTACCCATCTGAAGAAGTTTCAACACATCATTTAGCAGTGACCAGTGAATTCCCAAGCCATGAAATCTATAATTTTAGACAGTCGTGGGGGGGGAACCTTCATAAATCAAAATTGAGCTTTCGACGAGCCAACGCGAAAGGTGGCCGCTAAAACTTAAAACACCGTCGCCAGAGTTTCACTTTTTTCGCTACTTAAAGACCAATCTGAGGATGGACTGTGGTGATTACTTAACCAAAAAAAGGAAAAAAAAATCCCTCCTCACTTGGAACAACAAAAGATCATGTGCTCTCGTTAGAGCACCGTCCAAAGTTTGGCAAAAGAATCGCACTTGGAGTTAAACCTTTCATCTGGACCACCAAATTTCTCCTGTCACACCCAAAATTGTGCCCAAGAGAAATGATTGACATTCGAATATTCTGCTTGGGGAGATGGAAGGGGAGGTGGCGGGGGGAGGTGAAGAGAGGGAAAGAAAGGTAGAGGGACAGGGAGGGCAAAGGGGGAGAGAGTGGGATATAAGCAGAAGGGAAGAAGAGGGAAAAAGAGGGAAAGGGAGATTGAGTGACCGAGGCGAGAGGGACAGAGAAGGACCCAGGGGGTGGCGGTTAGTGACAGAGGAGAAAGACGGAGAGAGGAAAACACACGTACGATCCCGATGGCAATGTCCGTTCACATCTCCAGTCCACACCTAACCCTGAAAATCATCAGCCGGCCACCCGATCGAAGGACATTGCGGATCCCTTCAATCCGATCCAGTGAACATCCCCGACAAAACCATGGAGTCACATGCAGATAAGGGAAGGTGAAGATTCATCTCAACCGTGCTAGGGTGGGGGGTGTGGGGGGAGAGAGAGGGGGACATGGGGGGAGGATCACCTTGCAACTACTCAGTGTCTGCTGTAAAAAGAGAGAGTTGCACTTTTAATATGGGTAAGGGGAAAAAAAAAAACACAGAACAAAACTCAACTCACCTTTCAAACTCCTGAGGTAAATCAGGGTCAGTAAGCATGCTGGAAAAGCACAGTTTCCCTTTGTCACAGCAGCCACCTATGATCGCCTCCAACTGAACCTGTCAAGTGAGTCCAAACCTTCTACACCAATTGATTTTCTCTCTCTCTCCCTCTTTCTCTCTCTCTCTCCCTCTCTCTCCCTGTGAGCTAGGGACTCCTTGACCAATCTCTTAAAGGGGTAGCACACTTAACAGCAGCCCTTATAAATAAAGAGAGCTCCCCCCCTCCACAGCTGAGAAGCACGCCGCCGCTAGCAAAGCACTAGCCCAACTCCGGGCTCCCGTCCTTTCTTTTTTAATTCTATCCTCCAGTCATCACGAAATGGGAGAAGTCAACTTGGTTAGTGCCTTCCCCTAGAAAACACACAATCAAACACACACACGCATACACAAATACCCGGACACCCAACCCTAATTGAGAGAAAATGCCTTCCCTGCAAATCAAAAGAGAAAGAGGATACTATCAGGAGCCGGATTTAACTAATTAATACACTCGTTTTTTTAATATAGGAAGAAAACAAAAAACTTACACGTAAGAGTAGTTTCTAACCTGACCGTTCTTATTCCTTTTCCCCTTCCCATATCACTCCTCTTTAAGACTCTTTCCTTTTGCGCGCACAGACTCACGAAAAAAAAAATGCAACAATCAGGCATTGTTCTGGGGGAAGAAAAGCAACTTTGACAGATTGAAATATAGCAGAGGCCCCTTCAAGGAAACCTGTAAACAACTTGTCACTCACTCTGTCGGTCTCACTGTTCGCTCTTGCTTTCCACAAAGTGGTGCAAACGCCCTTGCCACACAACCAAAGTTTCTCCAGCTCCAAACTCCAGAAAACAGCAATGCTGTGTAGAAGGAAGACAGATGTCCTTATGCCAAAACGACATGCACAGAACCAATCAATCCCCACCCCCCCCACCCCCTCCGCCACAACACCTCTTCAAAAATAACAGTAATAACAGCAACTTTCCTTCCCCCCGGCCTTCTCCTTTTGTGGCAAAGAAAAAAAAAATGGAAAAAAGAGAGAGTCCCTTAGCTGTGGATCTCTTTAATTTCCTCTGCCCAGACAGCCCACAGATAACAAGGTGGACAAACTATGGTTTTACAGTGTCTAAGACGACTGGCAGGCTACAGCCTCCATAGCGGTTCCAATTATCTAGATAAAAATCTGGCAGACGAGGAGGGTAATCAGGTAATGTACCTTTGACACGAAATGACAGAGGGGCGCAGGCACAAACACACACAACCACACTTGTACACAGACACACAAGCAGAGACTCTGACTGCCCCAATACCCTGCAGCATCTGGCCAGAGAGTAAGGGCATACTCACCAACACAAGACAGTGTGTGTTCACAGTGTCATATTCTGTCTCTCTCTCTCTCTCTCTCTCTCACACACACACACACACACACACACACACACACACACACACACAGGGAGGGTACATTCTGCACAAAAGACTACATTACACACAGAGTCCGCCCCAATAAGGGAAAAGAAGAAGAAGGAGGAAAAAAAAAAAAAGCTTCCATTGTTGAGAGGGCAGGTCAGTTGATTAGATTTTCTGTGGAGAATTCCACGAGGAAATTCCCTTCAAAGCCGAAGTGATTAACTGGGGGCTATTCTGGAAACGGAGCAGACAATGGCTCAATAGTCTTCCACAACCAATGTCCAGGCTGGCACTGAACTCACTTTAAAAAAAAAAAATAAAAGCCAGACTCCCTGTTCCTTTCCCCCTCCTCCTTCATCCCCCATTCCCATCCACTCCAAGCAACTTCCCCTCCCAATTCCTTTTATTTTGCAGCTGGACAACATTAAGGGCCTTTAAAACCACAAGGGTTGACCTCACAGAGGTTTGATTAGATCCTACTTTTTTTTCTCTCTCTCTCCTGGCGACAGACAGACAGCAAGTTTACTTTGTGAGATATACACAAGCACACACACGAACACACATCCCCGACAGTGGCTCACCCTCCTTCGACCATCGGAAGTGGGGACTTAAATTTTTTTTTGGATTTGAGCCGCGGATAGGGCTGGCGATACGAACAGAATAATTAAGGTGCGTCAATGGGGTTGTGCTTTTCTCAGAGCATTCTCTCCCCCAACCCAAGGAAAGACAGCAAAATAAATGTATCCAGATCCAGAGTTAACTAAAGTCCAACTGACATCTTGAACTTCAATATGCTGTGATAGTGTGAAGATATTAAGAAAACAAAAAAGGGTAAAAATTTCTGACCTTCATAATTAGAAAGGTTCATATAGGATATTGCCTTTACATGTTTTGGGGGGAAAAAAGGCAGGATTGCTCACAATTACTTTGTGCTGATTAGCGTCAATGTTATTAGTGTCTGGGAGTCAGAAGGATCTGGGTTCTAATCCCAGCTCTGCCACAAGTGCGTTGTGTGAACTTGGGAGAAGCAGCGTGGTTCAGTGGAAAGAGCACGGGTTTGGGAGTCAGAGGTCATGGGTTCAAATCCCAGTTCCACCACTTGTCAGCTGTGTGACTTTGGGCAAGTCACTTAACTTCTCCGAGCTTCAGTTACCTCATCTCTAAAGTGGGGATTAAGACTGCGAGCCCAACGTGGGACAACCTAATTACACTGTATCCCCCCAGCTCTCAGAACAGTGCGTCGCACATAGTAAGCACTTAACAAATGCCATCATTATCATCATCAGTCTGGTAGATAATTAGGCTAAGACACATTCTCCATCCCTAAGGAACTTCTCCCCTCTGAGGGTCACACCTGGAGAGTTTCCAGTCCTCTACCAGTCTTGGCTCTGGGAGGGAGAGTGAAGCAGAGGCCTACCCATTCCATGCCTAGCTTGGCCAGTGGCTAGCGAGTGGCAGGCCATTTGTCACAAGCCAAAAAGTCCAGGGTGGAGACTCTACATTATTGCATTGAAGGTGGCGATGCTAAACCACTTCCTGATTTTTACCAAGAAACCTCAATGGATCCACTACGATTGCAGATGGAGAGCAGCGCGTTCTGGGAGAGATGTGTCCGTGGTGTCACTATGGGTCGGAAAAGACTTGACGGCATAACACTAGATGACAAGGAACTTCTAAATCAACAGATGATGAAGCAATGTCAAACCTAGAAAAGGGTTAGTTTATTTTTTCCAAGACCCAAGTGAGTAGAGAAGAAAAAAAGACACACATCCACGATTACAATTATTTTTCAAAGACCTTCAGGACTTCCTAATTTTCTTTTCAAGAATTGCCTAGGCACCAACCCGAATAAATTATCAGCGTGGTCCATGGTGGCTTAGCGGAAAGAGCCGGGGCTTTGGAGTCAGAGGTCATGAGTTCAAATCCCAGCTCCACCACTTGTCAGCTGTGTGACTTTGGGCAAGTCTTAGAGAAGCAGCATGGCTCAATGGAAAGAGCATGGGCTTTGGAGTCAGAGGTCGTGGGTTCGAATACATGTCTGCTGTGTGACCTTGGGCAAATCAGTTAACTTCTCAGAGCCTCAGTTACCTCATCTGTAAAATGGGGATGATGACTGTGAGCCCCGCGTGGGACAACCTGATCACCTTGTATCCCCCCAGCGCTTAGAACAGTGCTTTGCACATAGTAAGCGCTTAACAAATGCCATTATTATTATTATTATTATTATTATTACTTAACTTCTCTATGCCTCAGTTACCTCATTTGTACAATGGGGATTAAGACTGTGAGCCCCACGTGGGACAACCTGATCACCTTGTAACCTCCCCAGCACTTAGAACAGTGCTTTGCACGTAGTAAGTGCTTAATAAATGCCATCATTATTATTATTATTAGCAAGGAGAAGAATCCGAGGCACAAGTTTTAAGTGATTGACAAAAATTAACGAGCAGTGGCAGATTCAGAATAGGAGGGAAAAAACCGTGGTAGTTGAAAGTGCTTACAATCGGCCAGGGGCTAATCTAAACATTAAGGTAGATACAGGATAAACAGTTGAAACACAATCCCTACCCCACAAAGGGCAAGCAGTGTGGTCTAATGGAAAGTGCGCAGGAATGGGAGTTAGAGGATCTGAGTTCTAATCTCAGGATAGCCACTATTTTTTTCATGGTATTTCCTAAGCGCCTACTAACCCGTGCTAACCTCTGGAGCAGTTACAAGCCAAAGAGGTTGGACACAGTCCCTGTCTCACGTGGGGCTCATAGTCCGAGTCCCCATTTTACAGATGAGGTAACTGAGGAACAGAAAAGTTAAGTGATTTGAAGGAGGTCACACAGCAGACAAGTGACAGAGCCAGGATTAGAATGCAGATCTTCCTCACCTGCCCGCTGTGAGACCTCAGGCAAGTGACTGAATGACTCTGGGCCTCAGTTTCCTCATCTCCAAATGTTCTCCTGCACCTGTATATATGTATATATGTTTGTACGTATTTATTACTCTATTTATTTATTTATTTTACTTGTACATATCTATTCTATTTATTTTATTTTGTTAGTATGTTTGGTTTTGTTCTCCGTCTCCCCCTTTTAGACTGTGAGTCCACTGTTGGGTGGGGACTGTCTCTATATGTTGCCAACTTGGACTTCCCGAGCACTTAGTACAGTGCTCTGCACACAGTAAGCGCTCAATAAATACGATTGATTGATTGATTGATTGATTGATTCTCCCTCCACCTGAGACTGTGAACCCAAGTGGGAGAAGGACCAAGTACAGCCGTAGCCAGCAATTAATATCTGATTACTTGATGACCTCATATCTATCCCAGCACTTATAACGGTGCCTGGCACATAGTAAGTGCTTTAGCAGTGTGGCTCAGTGGAAAGAGCATGGGCTTGGGAGTCAGAGGTTGTGGGTTCCAATCCCGGCTCCACCACTTATCTGCTGTGTGACCCTGGGCAAGCTACTTAACTTCTCTGAGCCTCAGTTACCTCATCTGGGAAATGGGGATTAAGACTGTGAGCCCCACGTCAGACAATGTGATCACCTTGAATGTGCCCCGGCACTTAGAACAATGCTTTGCATATAGTAAGTGCTTAACAAATGCCATTATTATTTGCAGTGTGGCTGAGTGGAAAGAGCACGGATTTGGGAGTCAGAGGTCGTGGGATCCAATCCCGCCTCCACAACTTGTCTGCTGTGTGACCTTGGGCAAGCCACTTAACTTCTCTGTGCCTCAGTTACCTCAACTGTAAAATGGGGATTAAAACTGCAAGCCCCCCATGGGACAATCTAATTACTTTGCATCTACCTCAGTTCTTAGAACAGTGCTTGGCACGTAGTAAGTGCTTGACAAATATCATATTATTATTATTATTATTATTAAACAAATACCGTTATTATTATTATTATTATTATTATTATCAATACAGTGCTTGAAACATAGTAAACCCTCAACACATACTATGATTACCATTATTCAAACTCAAAATCTAATGGGGATGGAAAACATTTAAACCCCATTTCACAGAAGAGTAAACTGAAGTGCTAATAAATCAAGTGATTCGCCCAAGGTCATTCATTGAGCAAGTCGCAAGCGAAGCAGCGTGGCTCAGTGGAAAGAGCCCGGGCTTTGGAGTCAGAGGTCATGGGTTCAAATCCCTGTTCCTCCACTTGTCCACTGTGTGACCTTGGGAAAGTCCCTTCACTTCTCTGTGCTTCAATTACCTCATCTGTAAAATGGGGATTAAGACTGTGAGCCCCCCATGGGACAACCTGATCACCTTGTAACCTCCCCAGCTCTTAGAACAGTGCTTTTCACATAGTAAGCACTTAACAAATACCATCATTATTATCATTATTATTAAGTGGCATAGCTGGTTTGAAACCAGGCATCCTGATCCCGGTACTAGGCTCTTGTCCCTAGTTCATCAAAGTCTCCTTATGTCTAATCACTGCTCTTTGCACCCGACAATGATGTGCAAACTTTTTAAATCCCCTGATCCCTCTGACCATCCATGACTTCACTCTGCCCCTAATTAAGCTTTCCTCAAAGGTAGGGATCACTTCTTAGATATGTTTTCCACACAGCTCAGTGCTCTTCACCAGGACGTTCTTAATACAGACTTTTGATTCTGATAAAAATCATTTTGTGCCCATCCCAAAATCTGTATTATCACTATTATTATTATTATTATTATTATTATTATTGTATTATTAAGCCCCCTCTCAGGATGGAATTCCCGGTCCTCTACCAGTCTTGGATGAGGGAGGGAGAGTGAAGCAGAGGCCTGTCCATGCCATGCCTTGCTTGCCCAGTGGCTAGCGAGTGGCAGGCCATCTGCTAGAATTCAAAACTCTCCCGTGCTGGGCAGTAAGCGGCCCGGGAGAGAGTCCAGGGCAGAGACTCGAGTCAATCACATGGAAGGCGGCGATTGTATACCTCTTCCCGATTTTTCCCAGCAAAACTCTGTGGATCCACTACCAGAACATTGCCAGATGGAGAGTGGGGCCTTCTGGGAGAGATGTGTCCATGGTGACACCATGGGTCGGAGATGACCCGACGGCATAAGACAAGACAAGATTTGTTAAGCACTTACTATGTCCCAGGAGCTGTTCAAAGTACTGGGGTAGATACTAGATAATTAGGTTGTCAATACTGCTAGAGAAGCAGTGTGGCTCAGTGGAAAGACCACGGGCTTGGGAACCAGAGGTCATGGGTTCTAGTCCCGGCTCCGCCACTTGTCAGCTGTGTGACTTTGGGCAAGTCACTTCACTTCTCTGGGCTTCAGTTACCTCATCTGTAAAATGGGCCCTGCTGAGAGCTCACCTCCTCCAAGAGGCCTTCCCAGACTGAGCCCCTTCTTTCCTCTCCCCCTCGTCCCCCTCTCCATCCCCCCGTCTTACCTCCTTCCCTCCCCCAGCACATGGAACAGTGCTTCACACAAAGTAAGTGCTTAACAAATGCCATTATTATTATTATTAGTAATTCATTCATTCATTCGTTCAATCATATTTATTGAGTGCTTACTGTGTGCAGAGCACTGCACTAAGTGCTTGGGAAGTACAAGTTGGCAACATATAGAGACGGGCCCTACCCAACAGCAGGCTCACAGTCTAGAAGGGGGAGACAGACAACAAAAGACATATTAACAAAATAAAATAAATAGAATAAATATGTACAAATAAAATAGAGTAATAAATACGTACAAACATATCATCATCATCATCAATCGTATTTATTGAGCACTTACTGTGTGCAGAGCACTGTACTAAGCGCTTGGGAAGTACAAGTTGGCAACATATAGAGACAGTCCCTACCCAACAGTGGGCTCACAGTCTAAAAGGGGGAGACAGAGAACAAAACCAAACATACTAACAAAATAAAATAAATAGAATAGACATGTACAAGTAAAATAAATAAATAAATAAATAGAGTAATAAATATGTACAAACATATATACATATATACAGGTGCTGTGGGGAGGGGAAGGAGGTAAGGCAGGGGGGTGGGGAGGGGGAGGAGAGGGAGAGGAAGGAGGGGGCTCAGTCTGGTATCTGGTAATAATGGTATTTGCTATTTGCTTACTACCTTCCAGGTACAGTACTAGGCTCTGGGGTGTATACAAGCAAATTGGATTGGACGCAGTCCCTGTTCCATATAGGGCTCACAGTCTTAATCCCTATTTTGGAGGTGAAAGAACTGAAGTAAAGAGAAGTGAAGTGCTTTGCCCAAGGTCACACAGCAGATAAGTGAAGATCAGGATGAGAACCCTTGCCCTTCTAACTTTCATGCCCCAGGTCTATCTATTAGGCCGCACTCCTTCTCGGCATGGACTAGTTGATATACTTTCTAATGCATAAACAGCCAAATTCCTGAGATGATTAAAAGAATGAAAGCTTAGGAACCTATAAGAAAGAAAAGACAAATGCAGAGAAGGTAATGATGATTACTATTAATCAGCCAATCGATCAATGATAATTATTGAACCCATTCTGTGTGCAGAGCCCTGAACTAAGTGCTTGGGGAAGCCCCTCGTGATACGAGGACTATGTCCAACCCAATTGTTTAGTGCAGTGCCTGACACATAGTAAGAATTTAACAAATACCACAATTATCATTATTGTTGCTATCATTGTTATTATTAAATGCCATGAAAAACAAACATTAAAAAACCCTCTGTGTCTCAGTTTCCACATTTGTAAAATGGAGATGAAATATTTCTTCTTCTTCTTTCTTAAATTATGAGCCCCCACGTGGGACAGGGACCGTCTGAGCTGATAATCTTGTACCTGTCCCAGGATTTAGTACAGTGCTTGGCACATTGTAAGATCTTAACTAATGCTATCATTATTATTACCAATGTGAATAATAAAAAATAATTATTATTATGGTATTTGTTAAGAACTTACTATACGCCAAACACTGTTCTAAGCAATGGGGTAGATCCGAAGTAATCAGGTTGGACAGAGTTTCTGTCCCACATGAGGTTCACATTCTTAATCCCCATTTTACAGATGAGTTTACTATGGCCAGAGAAGTTAAGTGTCTTGCCCAAGGTCACACAGAAGACATGTGGCAGAGCTGGGTTAATTACAACTTCTCAGTTTAAACCTCCTTTCCACACAAGTCTCCCTCTTTTATTCATTCAATCATATTTATTGAGGGCTTACTGTGTGCAGAGCACTGTACTAAGTGCTTGGGGAGTACAAATCGGCAACATTCCCTCTTCATTGTACTTAATCTGTCAATCACCCATTCACACTCCTCTCTCCTCCCCATCTGCTCCACTCAGCTCCTCTCTTTCCAGCAGAGCAGACGTTTTTATAATAATCATCATCATTATCATAACAACTGTGGTATTTGGTAAGCACTTACTATGCATCAGGTACTGTGCTAAGCAGTAGGGAAGATACAAGGTAATTAGGTTGGACACAGTCCCAGTCCCACATGGGGCTCACAGTCTCAATCCCCATTTTACAGATGAGGGAACTGAGGCCCAGGGAAATGAAGGGACTTGCCCAAATTTATGTAGCAGACAAGCGGCAGAGCGGGGATTAGAATCCAGGTCCTTCTGACACCCAGGACCAGGCTCTATCCCATATACCATGCTGTTTTGAGAAGGTTGGGTCCCCAAGAGGGAGAATGAAAACATCATCAGACACTGGAAGCCAAAAAGCAACAATGAACAAGGGTCAACCAGCTGGATGATGGGTGTAGAATAGTGCACTGCATTAATCAATCGATCCTATATACTGAGCACTTATTGTGTACAGAGGACTGTACTAAGCACTTGGACTTTCCCATCACTGTTGACAGCACTACCATCCTTCCCGTCTCACAAGCCCGCAACATTGGTGTCAACTTCGACTCGGTTCTCTTGTTCACCCCTCACATCCAATCCGTCACCAAAACCTGCCGGTCTCAGCTCCGCAACATTGCTAAGATCCGCCTTTCCTCTCCATCCAAACTGCTAGCCTACTGGTTCAATCTCTCATCCTATCCTGACTGGACTACTGCATCAGCCTTCTCTCTGATCTCCCATCCTCCTGTCTCTCCCCACTTCAATCTATATTTCACGCTGCTGCTCGGATCATCTTTGTGCGGAAACGCTCTGGGCATGTTATTCCCCTCCTCAAATATCCCCAGTGGCTACCAATCAATCTGCACATTAGGCAGAAACTCCACACCCTGGGCTTCAAGGCTGTCCATCACCTCGCCCACTCCTACCTCCCCTCCCTTCTGTCCTTCTCCAGCCCAGCCCGCACCCTCCGCTCCTCTGCCGCTAATCTCCTCACCGTTAGGCCTCATTCTTGCCTGTCCTGCCATCGACCCCCGGCCCACATCATCCCCCTGGCCTGGAATGTCCTCCCTCCGCACATCCGCCAAGCTAGCTCTCTTCCTCCCTTCAAAGCCCTACTGAGAGCTCACCTCCTCCAGGAGGCCTTCCCACACTCAGCCCCCTCCTTCCTTCCTCTCCCCCTCCCCCCCTCCATCCCCCCACCTTACCTCCTTCCCCTCCCCACAGCACCTGTATATATGTATATATGTTTGTGCATATTTATTTATTTTACTTGTACATATTTATTCTATTTTATTTTATTAATTTTTTTTCTTTGTTGTCTGTCTCCCCGTTCTAGACTGTGAGCCCACTGTTGGGTAGGGATTGCCTCTATATGTTGCCAACTTGTACTTCCCAAGCGCTTAGTGCTCTGCACACAGTAAGCGCTCAATAAATTCTATTGAATGAATGAATGAATGAGTGAAGAATACAATACATCAGAATTGGTGGACATGTTCCCTGCCCTCAAGGAGCTTAACACTGATGGAGGGAGACAGATATTACTATATTTATATTACTATAAATAAATTAATTATGGATATGGATCTCAGTGCTGTGCAGCCGAGGGTGGGGTAAATAAAGTGTGCAAATCCAACTGCAAGACAGAAGGAGCAGTACTAAATGCTAGTACTATCACCACTATTAATGATGATAATGGTATTTGTTAAGTGCTTAGGCAGCGTGGCTCAGTGGACAGAGCATGGGCTTTGGAGTCAGAGGTCAGGGGTTCAAATCCCGGCTCTGCCAGTTGTCAGCTGTGTGACTTTGGGCAAGTCACTTAACTTCTCTGGGCCTCAGTTACCTCACCTGTAAAATGTGGATTAAAACTGAGAGCGCCCCGTGGAACAACCTGATCACCTTGTACCCCCCCCCCCCAGTGCTTAGAACAGTGTTTTGCACATAGTAGGCACTTAACAAATACTATCATTATTATCATTATTATTATTATTATGTGTCAGGCACTGTTCAAAGTGCTGGGGTAGATACAAGATTATCAGGTTGTCCCAGGTGGGGCTCTCAGTCTTCATCCCCATTTTACAGATGAGGGAACTGAGGCTCAGAGAAGTTAAGTGACTTACCCAAAGTCACGCAGTGGCAGAGCTGGGATTAGAACCCATGACCTTTGACTCCCAAGTCTGCACTCTTTCCACTAAGCCACGCTGCTTCTCTAACACACACACACACACACACACACACACAGAAACACACAAGAAATATATATAGTATACAGTATAGTATACTATAGTATATATATATATATATATATATATCTCCAGTGCTTAGAACAGTGCTTTGCACATAGTAAGCACTTAATAAATGCTATTATTATTATATTTCACTGTCCCTGGAATCATCTTCTAACTCATCGATAACCAATACTCTGAAGCAGCGTGGCCTAGTGGAAAGAGCAAGGTCCTGTGAGTCAGAGGACCTGGGTTCTAATCCTCGATCCACCACATATCCGCCGTGTGACCTTCGGAAAGTCACTTCACTTTTCTGGGTTTCTGTTCCCTCATCTGCAAAAATGGAGATGCTTCCTCCTACTTACTCCTACCGTGAGTCCCACGTGGGACCTGATTATCTTGTATCTACTCCAGCGCTCAATACAGTGTTTGGCACATAGTAAGTACTTAACAAGTACTGTTACGATTATAAGGTTGATGATCATCTTCACCACGTTCATCTTCATCATCGTCATTATTATCGTCATTATCCAATCAATCGTTTATTGGGATTCAACTGAGTGCTAGGCTGGGTGTCTTTTTCCTATTGTATTTTTCATCGGCTTGATACAGTGTCTATGTACAACAATCCATGAAGGGATTAATCAGTGGTATTCACTGAACACTAACTGGGTACAGAACACTATATTAAGTGCTCGGGAGAATGCATTAGAGTTGTTAGACACAATTCCTGCCTTCAAAGTATTTACAATTTAGTGGAGGGAGACGAAAAAACTACTAAGGATATGTTTATAAACTTGGTGGTGATTAGATGAGTACTAAAGTGCTTAGTGGGGACAACACAAATTAGGACGAGGCACAGCATGGTATAGTGGGTAGAGCCAGGGTTTGGGAGTCAGAAGGTCTTGGGTTTCTAATCCCGGCCCCGCCACATGTCTGCTGTGTGACCTTGGGCAAGTCACTTCTCTGTGTCTCAAGAAGCAGCGTGGCTTAGTGGAAAGAACCTGGGCTTTGGAGTCAGAGGTCGTGGGTTCTAATCCGGCTCTGCCATTTGGCGGATGTGTGACTTTGGGCAAGTCACTTAACTTCTCTGTGCCTCAATTACCTCATCTGTAAAATGGGGATTGAGACTGTGAGCCCCATGTGGGATAACCTGATAACCCAGGATCTATCCCAGCGCTTAGAACATTGCTTGACACACAGGGAGTGCTTAACGAATACAATCATCATCATCATTATAATCATCATCATCATCATCATCAGTTCCCTCATCTGTTAAATGGGAATTGAGACTGTGAGCCCCACGTGGGTCAGGGAATGTGTCCAGCCCAATTTGCTCCAATGCTTAGTACAGTGTCTGGCACATAGTAAGCGCTTAACAAATACCATAACTCTTATCATTACAGTGCTTGGCACATAGTAAGCACTTAACATACGGCATTATTGTTATTATTGTTATTATAGGAGGCACAGAAGAGATAGACAACAGGGTAGGGCAATGACTGTTTATTCAGGGAAGCAGTACTCTTCCCGGAGGAGATATGATTTTACTATTCATTCATTCAGCCCATTTATTGAGCACTTACTGTGTGCAGAGCACTGTACTAAGTGCTTGGGAAAGTACACTACAGCAATAGAGACAATCCCTGCCCACAACGAGCTCACAGTCAAATCAATCAATCAATCAATTGTATTTCTTGAGCACTTATTGTGCACAGAGCACTGTAGTAAGTGCTCAGGAAACTACAATATAATAGAGTTGGTAAGCTCTCACAACGAGCTTACAACTTTCAAAATGGGAAGATTAGTGGACTTTCCTCAGTAGGAAGATGCATTTTCCCTGTTCTCAAGACATTATAAGGTAACGGGGAGAACAGTGCTTAGTACAGTGCTTTGCACACAGTAAGTGCTCAATAAATGCGAGTGACAGCCAGATATTATTTTTCCCCAAAATGAAAGCTGGAGAAAGATCATACAGTAGCAGTAGTGTCCTCTTGGAACTCTGACATCTATAATTTTTAAATGCTAAATCCAGTTGCTGCCTCACCTTTGATCAACTGACTTTCTGATACTGTATTGAATTAGAGTGCAAAATGATATCAGGTGTCCTTGTGATTAAAAGTGCTATCTCCCAGATTATATGCACATGAAACGGAAATCTGGCAGAATATGACATGCTCTCAGAGACAGGATTGTGTTTCAATAATTTTATGGAGAAATTATGGAAATTTGGTTCCCAACTTAGGGTAGAAGAAAGATGGTACCTGATTTTCTATATTTTACACTCTAGATATTAAATTGGCATCACGGTTAGGCTTTCAGACTATTTAAAGTTTGGACAACTATCCATCCCAAATTATTTTGCTAAAATTCTTGGATTATGACATCCCGTGTGCCAGTTTCAAATGGAAACTGTCATTTTTCACTGACTTACTATTACTGCCCTGAAATTGAAGACATTAGATCTTTCTCCTTCAGGTAATTTATGTGAGTGTTTGGCTTCCTGTTTGATCAGTCACTCAACCAATAATATTTATTGAAGACAAATCTTCCCAGAGCACTGTACTAAATGCCTTGGAAAATGCAATATAGTGATGACACACATGCTCCCTGTCTTTAAGCTGCTTACACTCTAATGAGTGCAGAAGACTCATTAGAGAATTAAAGAATTGTACAAAGAGAGAGAGAGAGATCCCTCTCAGGGTTGCACCTGGAGAGTTTCCAGTCGTCTATCAGACTTGGCTATAATAATAATGATAATAATAATGGCATTTATTAAGCGCTTACTATGTGCAAAGCACTGTTCTAATCAATCAATCAATCATATTTATTGAGCGCTTACTGCCACTACCAGAACGATTGCAGTTGGAGAGCGGGGTGTTCCGGGAGAGACGTGTCCGTGTTGTCGCTATGGGCTGGAAACGACTTGACGTCATAGGACAGGACAAGACAAAAGGAGAATACAATTCATTTGGGAGCCAGGATCCCTGCCCACAAAGAACTTACCATCAAGTGGAGGAGATCGATATTAAGAAAAATTACAGGTAAGGGAAGGAACAGAGTAAAAGGAGCTGTAGCTGTGAGGATTGACAGCTTCCCTCATGGAGCTTACAATCAAATGGGGAGACAGACACAAAAATAAGCACCCAGGAGAGAAATTATTACACAGTGGTACTGCTTTGTACATTACTACACATTATTACAAAGTCAATGAAAAGTTGATTGATTGACTGACTAGTAAGGAATAATCAAACAAGGACACAGTAAGCCTTCAATTCATTCATTCAATCATATTTATTGAGCACTTACTGTGTGCAGAGCACTGTACTAAGCGCTTTGGAAGTACAAGTTGGCAACATATGGAGACGGTCCCTACCCAACAGCGGGCTCACAGTCTAGAAGGGGGAGACAGACAACAAAACAAAACATATTAACAAAATAAAATAAATGAAATAAATATGTACAAATAAAATAAATAGAGTAATAAATACGTACAAACATATGGCCTAGTGGCTAGAGAACAGGCCTGGAGTCAGAAGTTCCTGGGTTCTAATCCCGGCTCCGCTACTTGTCCGCTGTATGATCTTAGGTAAGTCACTTTCCTTCTCTGAGCCTCAGTTAACTCATCTATAAAATGGGGATTAAGACTGTGAGCCCCACGGGGGATAGGGACTGCGTCCAACCTGATTATCCCCAGCGCTTAGAGCAGTGTCTGGCAAATAGTAAGTACTTAACAGAGAAGCAGCGTGGCTCAGTGGAAAGAGGTCGGGCTTTGGAGTCAGAGGTCATGGGTTCAAATCCCATCTCATTCATTCATTCATTCAATTGTATTTATTGAGCGCTTATTGTGTGCAGAGCACTGTACTAAGCGCTTGAAAGGTACAATTTGGCAACAGAGACAATTCCTACCCAACAATGGGCTCACAGTCTAGAAGGGGGAGACAGACAACAAAACAAAACAAGTAGACAGGCATCAATAGCATCAAATAGCATAGCACTGACTATGTGTCAGTCACTTATCTAAGTGCTAGGGTAAATAGAAGTAATCTGATCCCACATGGGGCTCACAGTCGTAATGCCCATTTTACAGGTGAGGGAACTGAGGCCCAGAGAAGTGAAGTGACTTTCCCAAAATCACACAGCAGACAAGTCGCGGAGCCGGGATTAGAGGCCATGTCCTATGATTTCCAAGCCCGGGCTCTTTCCACTAAGTCACGCTGCTTCTCAAGTGGTAGACATATTCCCTGCCCTCAAGGAGGGAAGTAGTGTTGCCTAGTGGATAGAGCATGGGCCTGAGAGTCAAAAGGACCTGGGTTCTACTCCCAGCTCTGCCTCTGTGCCTCAGTTCCCCCATCTGTAAGACTGTGAGCTCCATGTGGGACAAGGACTGTGTTCATCCTAATTTGCTTGTATTCGCCCCAGTGCTTAATATAAGGCCCCTGTGCTTGACATTTACACACCTGTTCTGGTTCCTGGTTGTACACACAGTAGTATGACATCATATCTGCCTGCTGAGCACACATATATTGTAATTTATTCATTTAATCTATTCATTTATTTATGTATGTATTTAACCTATTCATTTTTTCATTTATTTATATTAATGTCTGTCTCCCCCTCTAGACTGTGAGCTCACTGTGGGCAAGAGTGTGTCTTTTGGCTGTCTATTGTACTCTCCCAAGGGCTTAGTACAGTGCTTTGCACCCAGTAAGTGCTCAATAAATTGAATGGGAGTCAGAAGGTCACGCGTGCTAATCCTGGAATTGCTACCTGTCTGCAATGACCTTAAGCAAGTCACTTCACTTCACTGGGCCTCAGTTCCCTCATCTGTTATATGGGGATAGAGACTGTGAACTCCGTGTGGGACGGGGACTGTGTCCCGCCTGATTTGCTTGTCCACCCCAGCGCTTCAAACAGTGCCTGGCATATGGCAAGCGCTTAACAAATACCACAATTATTATTATCATTATTTTTATTAAAAAATACAACCTGAGGGGCCTTGAGGGGACACCTCAGGGCATCTCTCGACCCCCATATCTGCATCGGTTGTCCTGGGTGGTCCAGGCCCTCTGTGTTTTCCCTGTGGGTAGGGGCTGCCAAGCCATCTCCCCCGTGACCTGTTTACATACTCTGACCGGCGGCCAAACCAGAGGTGACCGAGTTGACCCCAGGCCTTGGGGCAGCCCTCGGCCTTTCTTCTGGAGTTGACCCCCAGAGAGGGGCCAGAGACCACTGACCCTTTCCCAATTGGCCCCACGATACAGCCTGGAAAAAGCAGTGTGGCCTAGTTCATTCACGCAATTCAGTAGTATTTATCGAGCATTTACTGTGGGCAAAGCACTGTACTAAGCACTTGGGAGAGGACACTATAACAAAAAACAGATGCAGTCCCTGCCTGCGGCAATCTTACAGTCTAGAGCGGGAGACAGACATTAATAAAAAGAAACAAAGTGAACATAAGTGCTTTGGGAGCTGGGAGAGGGGATGAGTAAGAGGATTTGGTCACAGCATGGCCTAGTGGAAATAGCGCGGGGCCTGAGAGTCATTCATTCATTCATTCAATCGTATTGATTGAGCGCTTACTGTGTGCAGAGCACTGTACTAAGCGCTTGGGAGTCAGAGGATATGGGTTCTGATCCCGGCTCCGCCACGTTTCTGCTGTGTGACCTTGAGCAAGTCACTTCACTTCTCTGAGCCTCAGTTATCTCATCTGTAAAATGGAAGCCCCATGTGGAACAGGGAATGTGTCCAACCTTATTACCTTGTATTTTAGGATTACATCTCTAGATTGTGAGCTTGCTGTGGGCAGGGGATATGTCTGTTTATTGTTATATGGTACTCTCCCAAGCTCTCAGTACAGTGCTCTGCACACAGTAAGCACTCAATAAATTTGATTAACTATTTACCCCATCGCTTGTAGAAGCAGTGTGGTCTAGTGGATAGAGCATGGCCTTGGAATCAGAGGTCATGAGTTCTAATCCCACGCTGCCACTTGTGTGATCTTGGGTATGTCACTTGACTTCTCTGGGCCTCAGTTCGCTCATCTGTAAAATGGGGATTAAGACGGTGAGCCCTATGTGGGACAGGGACTGTGTCTAACCCAACTTAGAGAAGCAGCGTGGCTCAGTGGAAAGAGCCCGGGCTTTGGAGTCAGAGGTCATGGGTTCAAATTCTGGCTCTGCCAACTTGTCAGCTGTGTGACTTTGGGCAAGTCACTTCACTTCTCTGGGCCTCAGTTCCCTCATCTGTAAAATGGGGATGAAGACTCTGAGCACCCCGTGGGACAACTTGATCACCTGGTAACCTCCCCAGCGCTTCGAACAGTACTTGGCACATAGTAAGTGCTTAATAAATGCAATTATTATTATTATTATTATTATTATTATTATTTATTATTATTATTGTTAACTACCAGACAGACAGAACAGTGTCTGGCACATAGTAAGCGCTTAACAAATACCATTGTTATTAGAAGAGTGCTTGGCATAGGGTACATGCATAACAAATACCACAGATTTATTATTATTTATTATTATTATTATTATTATCATTATTATTATTATTACCCTGATCAGAGCATCAGGGAACTTAGTGGGTGACTTTCAGTTCCCAGCCCCCAGGGGACCTTGGGCTCTGGTGAATTGTATCACATGAGCGGTTCTTGGGGTGGGAAAAGGGCAGGGAGGGGGCTTCATGGGGGGCTTCAGAAGATATTGCCTGACTCAGATTTCGTTATATGACTGGCAGATGTCAGTCATAGGCAGTGTGGCTCATTAGTGAGTCATAATTCAACCCTTTCACCAAGAGGAAGGTAATAAAATAACAATAACTGTGCTATTTGTTAACCGCTCACTCCGTACCAGGCACTGTACTAAGCGCTGGGGAGGATGCAAGCAAATCAGATTGGACACAGTCCCTGTCCAGCAAGGGGCTCACAGTCTTAATCCCTATTTTACAAATGAGAGAACTGAGGCCCAGAGAAGGGAAGCCACTTGTCCAAGGCCACACAGCCGACAAGGGGCGAAGCGGGATTAGAACCCATGACCACTGACTCCCAAGCCTGTGTTTTTTCCACTGAACCATGCTGCTTCTCACTGAGCCACGCTGCTTCTCAAGACAAGGCACTGTACTAAGCGCTTGGGAGACTATAATACAATGACAAACACATTCCCCGCCCACAAGGAGCTCACAGTCAAGAGGGGGAGACAGACATTACTATACATAAATAAATATACAAATACTTTACGGATCTATATATAAGTGGGGTGGGGCTGGGGTGTGAGGATGAATGAAAGGACCCAGTCAGGGCGACTCAGAAGGGAATGGGAAAAGGGGAAAGAGTGGGATTTAGGGAAGGCTTCTTGGTAAAATGGGGATTAAGCGTGTGAGCTCCAAGGAAGAACAAGGACTGTGTCCAACCAGATCAAGCTTATCAACTTGTATCTACCCTGACACTTAGCACAGTCCTTGGCACGTAGTAAGCGCTAAACAAATACTGCCATTATTATTATCATTATTATTGTTATTCCCCCCTCTTTTCAAACATGTACCACTCCAAGGACTTGGAGAGCTTGCCAACTTAAAATCTTCAATCTTCTAAATCTTCACACCTCTGAAGCCTCACATTTTTGATGGGCTATTCAGGGGGATCCCAGCCCCCAATTCTATTTTGGGCAGAATGGAAACAACATCAATCTTTCCTGGCATCCCCTGGCACGTTCTGAGATGCAGGGGCCGGTTTTCTTTCTGCAGGAGGCAGCTGAGAGAGACTACTTAAGACGTTTTGTGGCATGACATCCTATCTTTACTCTGGACTTAACACAACCTTGAGTACTGCAAATCATTCCATTCCCTAGATTAAGCGGGAGAGCAACGGGTGCCTCAGTTTGAAAGTAAATAACGCTCTCACCTACTCCACGAAAACGGGGAGGTCATAGAATTTGACAGAAAGGGTTTCTCTCTAAGTTATTAATAAGGATACTTTTATTGATTGTGTAAAGGTGTTGGACACAGGCTTTGTCCTAAGTGGAGCTCACCCTGCTAATTAATGACTGTGAAGAATTCATTTCATTTTGGGATTTGGGGGCCTTCTCCTTAATTTGTATTTCCTTGATTTTTGTTATACTTTTTTGCCTTCCATTTGTATTTCTCTTTCTCTTTCCTTGGGAGACTCTAATAGAGAAGTACGTGGCTCAGTGGAAAAGAGCACAGACTTTGGAGTCAGAGGTCATGGGTTCAAATCCTGGCTCCTCACCCTCCCCATCCCCCCCGCCTTGCCTCCTTCCCCTCCCCACAGCACCTGTATATATGTATATATCTTTGTACGTATTTATTACTCTATTTATTTATTTTATTTGTACATATTTATTCTATTTATTTTATTTTGTTAATACATTTTGTTTTGTTCTCTGTCTCCCCCTTCTAGACTGTGAGCCCACTGTTGGGTAGTGACCGTCTCTATATGTTGCCAACTTGTACTTCCCAAGAGCTTAGTACAGTGCTCTGCACACAGTAGGTGCTCAATAAATACGATTGAATGAATGGTCAGCTGTGTGACTCTGGGCAAGTCACTTAATTTCTCTGTGCCTCAGTTACCTCATCTGTAAAATGGGGATTAAGACTGTGAGCCTCCCTTGGGACAACCTGATCACCTTGTAACCTCCCCAGCATTTAGAACAGTGCCTTGCACATAGTAAGCGCTTAATAAATGCCATCATTATTATATACTCTGCCCACAAGGAGAAACAGTGTGGCTTAGTGGATAGAGCAAGGACATGGGAGTCTGAGGACCGGGGTTCATTCATTCATATTTATTGAACACTTACTGTGGGCAGAGCACTGTGCTAACTACTTGGATAGTAAAATGGGGATTAAGACTGTGAGCCCCCCGTGGGACAACCTGATCACCTTGTAACCTCTCCAGCACTTAGAACAGTGCTTGGCACATAGTAAACACTTAATAAATGCTATTATTATTATTATTATTATTATTATTATTATTATTATTATTATTATTATTATTATACAATTCAGCAACAGAGACAATCCCTGCTCACAACAGGCTCACAGTCTAGAAGGGGGGAGACAGACATCAAAACAAGTAAAGGGGCATCAATACAAATAAATAGAATTAGAGATATATATGCATATCAGAACAAGTAAAACAGGCATTAATCTAAATAAATAGAATTCGAGATATGTACATAAACACCCAAGTGCTGTGGGGTTGGGCAAGTCAGGGTGAGGTGGGGAGGATGAGGTACTAATTCTGTCTCTTCCAACTGTCTGCTGTGTGACCTTGGTCAATTTCCTCCACTTCTCAGCACATCAGTCACCTCATCTGTAAAATGGAGATTAAGACTCTGAACCCCATATAGGGCAGGGACCGTGTCTTACCATGACTAGCTTGTTTCATCCCCAGCACTTTGTACAGTGCCTGCCCATAGTAAACACTGAAGAAATACCAAAATAATGAAAAAGGAGCTTATAGTCCAGAGAGGAAGGAAGACATCAAAATAAATTAGGGGTATTGACACAGCGCTGTAGTGTTGGTGATGGGGTGAATAAAGGTTACTAATCCAAGTGAAAGGGTGACACAGAAGGAAAAAAGAGTAGGGGAAATGAGGGCTAAGTCAGGGAAGGCCTCTTGGAAGAAATGGGTCTTCAATAAGGCTTTGAAGGCTGGGAGAAGAATTGTCTATCGGATGTGAGAAGAGCGGGTATTCCAGGACAGAGGTAGGACGTGGGCCAGGGGTCAGTGGTGGGACAGGCGAGAATGAGGCCCATCATCATCATCATCATCAATCGTATTTATTGAGCACTTACTGTGTGCAGAGCACTGTACTAAGCGCTTGGGAAGTACAAGTTGACAACATATAGAGACAGTCCCTACCCAACAGTGGGCTCACAGTCTAAAAGACTGTGAGCCGGCCCAGTGAGGAAGTGAG
The DNA here is from genome assembly GCF_015852505.1 of Tachyglossus aculeatus. Classification (NCBI taxonomy): domain Eukaryota; kingdom Metazoa; phylum Chordata; class Mammalia; order Monotremata; family Tachyglossidae; genus Tachyglossus; species Tachyglossus aculeatus. The sequence goes on along the minus strand of NC_052067.1, from coordinate 168,061,804 downwards.
CGGTGACAGAGGAGCGGAGTTTGCAAGCTGGGTTGGAGAAGCAGAGAAGGGAGGTGAGGTAGGAGGGGGTGAGCTGATGGAGAGCTTTAAAGCCAATGGTGAGGAGTTTCTGTTTGATGCAGATATTGGATGGGCAACCACTGGAATTTCCTAAAGGAGGACGAGCAGGGAGCGTATCATTTCTACTTTGCACTTCACAGGTCCTTAGTACAGTCCTTAGTAAGCTGTAATAATAAATAATAATGACATTTATTAAGCGCTTACTATGTGCAAAGCACTGTTCTAAGCGCTGGGTACCCGTTGGGTGCTCAATAACTCCTATTACCACTGCAGATACCTAGCTGATCGTCCTTCCCCAAAGCCTCTCTCCACCCCTCCTGATTTCTGTCTGCCTTCCCTTCAGCCCCTTCCATCCTCTTTCTTCTGGTCTCCCAGGCGTCTTACATTATGAGAAGCAGCTTGGCTTAGTGGAAAGAGCATGGGCCTGGACGTCAAAGGACGTGGGTTCTAATCTCGGATCTACCTCATATCTGCTGTGTGACCTTGGGCAAGTCACTTAACTTCTCTGGGTCCCTGTTATCTCATCTGGAAAATGGGGATCGAGATTGCGATCCCCATGATGGACCTGGACTGTGTCCAAACTGATGACCTTATATCTACCACAGCACTTAGCGCAGTGCTTGACATATAGTAAGTGCTTAACAAATCCCACAATTATCATTATTATTACCATGTGATCTGGGTCCAAGATGGCCCAGACAGACAGCTGCAGACTCTGCAGCCTGGTGGAAGCTAGAGAAGCGGCGTGGCTCAGCGGAAAGAGCATGGGCTTTGGAGTCAGTGGTCAGGCTACTGCATCAGCCTTCTCTCTGATCTCCCATCCTCGTGTCTCTCTCCATTTCAATCCATACTTCATGCTGCTGCCCGGATTATCTTTGTCCAGAAACGCTCTGGGCATATTACTCCCCTCCTCAAAAATCTCCAGTAGCTACCAATCAATCTGCGCATCAGGCAGAAACTCCTCACCCTGGGCTTCAAGGCTTTCCATCACCTCGCCCCCTCCTACCTCACCTCCCTTCTCTCCTTCTACAGCCCACCCCACTCCCTCCGCTCCTCTGCCGCTAATCTCCTCACCGTACCTCGTTCTCGCCTGTCCCGCCGTCGACCCCCGGCCCACGTCATCCCCCGGGCCTGGAATGCCCTCCCTCTGCCCATCCGCCAAGCTAGCTCTCTTCCTCCCTTCTAGGCCCTGCTGAGAGCTCACCTCCTCCAGGAGGCCTTCCCAGACTGAGCCCCTCCCTTCCTCTCCCCCTCGTCCCCCTCTCCATCCCCCCCATCTTACCTCCTTCCCTTCCCCACAGCACCTGTATATATGTATATATGTTTGTACATATTTGTTACTCTATTTATTATTTATTTTACTTGTACATATCTATTCTATTTATTTTATTTTGTTAGTATGTTTGGTTTTTTTCTCTGTCTCCCCCTTTTTGACTGTGAGCCCACTGTTGGGTAGGGACTGTCTCTATATGTTGCCAATTTGTACTTCCCAAGCGCTTAGTACAGTGCTCTGCACATAGTAAGCACTCAATAAATACGATTGATATTGATGATGATGATGATGATGATCATGGGTTCGAATTCCGGCTCTGTCAATTCTCAGCTGTGTGACTTTGGGCAAGTCACTTAACTTCTCTGTGCCTCAGTTCCCTCATCTGGAAAATGGGGATTAAGACTGTGAGCCCCCTATGGGTCAATCTGATTACTATGTAACCTCCCCAGCCCTTAGAACAGTGCTTTACATATAGTGAGTGCTTAATAAATGCCATTATTATTATTATTATTATTATTATTATTACCCCAATCAATACTATTGATCAATTGATGGACTTTCATCACCTCCACTGCCATTATGCCAGGGTCAAGCCTGATGCTAAGCATTGGAATGGATATGAGGGAATTGGGTCAATCAATCAATCAATGGTATTCATTGAGCACTTACTATATGCAGAGCACTGTACTAAGTGCTTGTAAGAGAGTACAATACAACAGACCCCTTTTCTTTCTTTCTTTCTTTGATGGTATTTGTTAAGTGCTTACTATGAGCAGGGCACTGTACTAAGCACGGGGTTAGTATAAGCAAATCTGGTTGGACACAGTCCCTGTTCCATTTGGGGCTCACAGTCTCAATCTGCATTTTACAGATGAGGTAACTGAGACCCAGAGAAGTGAAGTGGCTTGTCCAAGGTCACGTAGCAGTACAGTGGCAGAGCCGGGATAAGAACGCATGACCTTTTCCGCCTTACCTCCTTCCCCTTCCACAGCACCTATATATATATGTATATATGTTTGTACATATTTATTACTCTATTTATTTTACTTATACATATTTATTCTATTTATTTTATTTTGTTAATATGTTTTGTTTTGTTCTCTGTCTCCCCCTTCTAGACTGTGAGCCCACTGTTGGGTAGGGACTGTCTCTATATGTTGCCAACTTGTACTTCCCAAGCGCTTAGTACAGTGCTCTGCACACAGTAAGCCCTCAATAAATATAATTGATTGATTGATTGATAGATTTTTACTCCCAGGCCCATGTATTAGCCACTTAGCCATGCTGCTTCTCTGACTCAGTAGATAGGGTTCCTGCCCATAATTAGCTTACACTCCAGATGGGAAGACAGACATTGATAGGCATAAATAAATAATTTACAATTGAAAGTATAGGCACATAAGTGCTGAGGGGTTGCGGGGGTGGGGTGAATATCAAACGTCCCAAGGTCACAGACCCAAGCGAATAGACAAAGCAGAATGGAGAGAGAGCTGGGGAGAAGAGGACTTCATCGGAAAGGATTGGCTGAATCCTTATTCCACCTGGAACTCGATCCAAAAAAAGTACTGAGGGCAAGGCTTCTATCCCCATTATTCAGATGAGGAAATTGAGTCCCAAAGAGGTGATACGCCCAAGGTCAAACACCAGCCCAGAGGCCTTAGACTTGCAAGCTCATAGTGGGCAGGGAACATTTCTATGGACTCTGCTATGTTGTACTCTCCCAAGTACAACATAGTTCTTTCTGCTCGCGAGAAGCAGCGTGGCTCAGTGGAAAGAGCCCGGGCTTTGGAGTCAGAGGTCCTGGGTTCAAATCCGGGCTCCACCAATTGCCAGCTGTGTGACTTTGGGCAAGCAACTTGACTTCTCTGGGCCTCAGTTACCTCATCTGTAAAATGGGGATTAAGACTGTGAGCCCCCCGTGGGACAACCTGATCACTTTGTAACCTCCACAGCCTTAGAACAGTGCTTTGCACATAGTAAGCGCTTAATAAATGCCATCATCATCAAGTACTTAATACAGTGCTCTGCACGCAGTAAGCACTCAATAAATCGATTGATCAATTCCTGCCATTTCCATGCTGATCCTTTGGCCTCTGAACCTCCCTGACCTCTTGGCTTCATGTGGTCCCGATCCCTTCTTATCTTTCATCTTCTGCAAGTGGGTCATCTTTGCCTCTCATTCTCCGCCTTGTTGTTGGCTTGATTCTCCAGGCTCTCTCATCTCCATCCTTTCCCCCTTCTTTCTGCACACACAAGTATTTAGTGGAAAGACAGAAGGTCACCAGAAGTTTGTAGAAGAATTATGCTTAGTTACCTCTAACAAAGAAAGAGCAATAACTCCTGAACCGACTCTCACCAGGAATATACTAGCTTGCACCTGCCCCAGCGCTTAGAACAGTCCTTGGCACATAGTAAGTGCTTAACAAATACCACCACAACCATCATCATCATTATCATCATCATTATATGATAAATGATATTATATTATCAATTAATAATATATTATTATATTATAATAATATATGATTATAACATACTATAATTTATTATATATTATATATTATAATGATATCATATTATATGATAAATAATTCAAGAGGAGTTCTAACACATTTGTAGTTTTAACACATTTGTAGAGGCCAGAGAGAAGATTGAAATAGTTGACAATTTTTCCCCCCTGGGATCGATAATCAATAATGAAGGAAATAGTAGCCAAGAAATACGCTGAAGATTAATGTTCAGAAGACTTGCTATGAACAGTGTGGAAAAAGTCATGAAATGTGCTGATGTAACTATTGCCACAAAAATACAAATTGTCAACTCTATGGTGTTTCCCGTGATAATGTATGGATCCAAAAGCTGGACGGTGAAAAAACCGGACAGGAAGAACAACAATTCTTTTGAAATGTGGTGTTGGAGAAGGCTTTTGCAAGTATCATGGCCTGCCCAAAAGACAAACAAATATATTGGATTTTAGAGCAAATTAAACCAAAGTGGTCTTTGGAAGGCCAAATGATTCGACTTAGATTAGCATAAGACCAGGAGGACTAATTCTCTGGAGAAGACACTAATGCTAGGAAAAGTCCAGGAAAAACGCAGAAGAGGCAGACCAGCAGCTAGATGGATAGAGGCCAAAACAACGAAAATGGAAGAACCGTTAGAAAGGTTGTGGATTATAGCAGAGGATTATTTTACTTGTACATATCTATTCTATTTATTTTATTTTGTTAGTTTGTTTGGTTTTGTTCTCTGTCTCCCCCTTTTAGACTGTGAGCCCACTGTTGGGTAGGGACTGTCTCTATATGTTGCCAATTTGTACTTCCCAAGCACTTAGTACAGTGCTCTGCACACAGTAAGCGCTCAATAAATACGATTGATGATGATGATGATGACAGGACGTTCAGGAGAAAGTATACCCATGGAGTCACTATGAATCGGACATGACTCGACATCACTTCATAACAATAATAATAATAATTTAAGAGGACAATGATAACAATGATAACAAATGGTATTTGTTAAGTGCTTACTATATGCCAGGCACTGTACGGAGAGCTGGAGTAGATGCAAGGTAACTTTGTGGAAACAGTCCCTGTCCCATGTAGGACTCACGGTTTTAAGCCTCATTTTACAGATGAGGGAACTGAGGCACAGGGAAGTGAAGTGACTTGCCCAAGTTCAAACAGCAGACCAGAGGCAGAGCTGGGATTAGAACCCAGGTCCTTCTGACCCCCAGGCCAATGCTCTATCCACTAGGAACTCTAGAGGGAAATCCAAATAAATTCATATATAAAATATTTGCAGAGACTTATTGATGAGTAGGAGTTAATTTGGTGCTAATGGGAAGGTGAATCTATGAAAGGGGGATTTAATTCTACATAATTTTTTATATTTAAATATGTGATACTTGCCAAAGGAAAACATAAATGCAACAAAAGTATCTTTCTGATGAGATAATTGTTCTAGAGAGTTCCCTAGAATGGAGTGAAAACTCACAATTGAGCTAAACATATAGCAAATAATAATAATAATAATAATAATAATAATAATAATAGCATTTATTAAACACTTACTATGTGCAAAGCACAGTTCTAAGCACTGGGGAGGTTACAAGGTGATCAAGTTGTCCCATGGGGGGCTCTCAGTCTTAATCCCTATTTTACAGATGAGGTAACTGAGGCCCAGAGAAGTTAAGTGACTTGCCCAAAGTCATACAGCTGACAGTTGTTGGAACCAAGATTTGAACCCCTGACCTCTGACTCCAAAGCCCGTGCTCTTTCCACTGACCCATGCTGCTTCTCCATATCTGTATATGTATATGTATCTGTATATCATTCATTCATTCATTCACTCAATTGTCTTTATTGAGCGCTTACTGTGTGCAGAGCACTGTACTAAGCACTTGGGAAGTACAAGTTGGTGACATATAGAGATGTTTCCTACCCAACAATGGGCTCAAAGTCACCATATAGACTTCAGGGATGAATGTATTTTGACAGAAAAAAAAATAATGTCAAATGATATCAATAAATGGCTTGCATTTCCTATTTTCCTCTTCTCTTTGGAGGCCTCGCTATAAAGTGGACACAAAAAAATGTGCTTCTGAAGATTCACTGTTTCTTTTACAATATATATGCATACAAAGAGGCCCACACAGGCTAAAGTAATAGATGTTCTAGGAGAACATTACTGGAAAATTATCAAAGAGAATATCACAGACTGTTAAAACCATAAACAAGTCACTTCCGCAGTTATCTCCTCTCTAGCTAGTTTCCAGTAGATATTTCTGGCATTTCTGTCAGCATGGCCCGGTGGGAAAAGTATGGGATGGGGAGTCAGAGGACATGGGTTCTAATCCTACCTCTGTCTGCTCTGTGACTTTGTGCACGTCACCTCACTTCATTCATTCATTCAATCATATTTATTGAGCGCTTACTGTATGCAGAGCACTGTACTAAGCGCTTGGATAGTACAATTCAGCATTAAAGAGAGACAATCACTGACCACACCGGCCTTACAGTCTAGAAGCGGGGAGACAGGCATCAAAACAAGTAAACATGCATCAACGTAAATAAATATGCCCCCCCCCCCCCCCCCCCCGGCACCAATAAAAATGAATAACCATCACCAGAGAAGCAGCGTGGCTCAGTGGAAAGAGCCCAGGCTTTGGAGTCAGAGGTCATGGGTTCAAATCTCGGCTCCTCCACTAGTCAGCTGTGTGACTTTGGGTAAGTCACTTCACTTCTCCGTGCCTCAGTTCCCTCATCTGTCAAATGGGGATTAAGACTGTGAACCCCCCGTGGGACAACCTGATCACTTTGTAACCTCCCCAGCGCTTAGAACAGTGCTTTGCACATAGTAAGCACTTAATAAATGCCATTATTATTATTATTATTAAATAGAATTATAGATATATACACGTCAAAACAAGTAGACAGATATCAATATAGGAAATACAATAATAGATATGTACATATATAAAAAAGTGCTGTGGGGTGGGGAGAGGCGGGTAGAGAAAAGGGAGTGAGTTGGGGAGACGTGGAGGGGAGGGGGAGTTGAGGAAAAGGGGGGCTCAGTCTGGGAAGGCCTCTTGGAGGAGGTGAGCCTTCAGTAGGGCTTTGAAGAGGGGAAGTGGGCTAGTTTGGCGGATGTGAGGAGGGAGGGCATTCCAGGCCAGGGGGAGGATGTGGGCCGGGGGTCGACGGCGGGACGGGCGAGAACGAGGCCCAGTGAGGAGGTTAGCGGCGGCAGAGGAGCGGAGGGTGACGGCTGGGCTGGAGAAGGAGAGAAGGGAGGTGAGGTAGGAGGGGGTAAGGGGACGGACAGCCTTGAAGACGAGAATGAGGAGTTTTTGCTTGACGCGTAGGTTGACAGGCAGCCCCTGGAGATTTTTGAGGAGGGGAGTGACATGCCCAGAGAGTTTCTGTACAAAGATAATCAGGGCAGCAGAGTGATATGAAGACTGAAGCAGGGAGAGACAGGAGGATAGGAGATCAGAGAGGAGGCTGATGCAGTCATGAGAAGCAGCTTGGCTCAGTGGAAAAGAGCACGGGCTTTGGAGTCAGAGGTCATGGGTTCAAATCCTGGCTCTGCCAATTGTCAGCTGTGTGACTTTGGGTAAGTCACTTAACCTCTCTGTGCCTCAGTTACCTCATCTGTAAAACGGGGATTAAGACTGTGAGCCCCCCGTGGGACAACCTGATCACCTTGTAACCTCCCAACGCTTAGGACAGTGCTTTGCACATAGTAAGTACTTAATAAATGTCATCATTCACGCATTCATTCATTCAATTGTATTTATTGAGCACTTACTGTGTGCAGAGCACTGTACTAAGTGCTTGGGAAGTACAAGTTGGCAACATATAGAGACGGTCCCTACCCAACAACGGGCTCACAGTCTAGAAGGGGGAGACAAGACAGCAAAACAAAACATGTGGTCAGGTGTCAAGTCATCAGAATAAATAAAAGTAAAGGTAGATGCACATCGTTGACAAAATAAATAGAATAGTAAATATGTACAAGTAAAATAAATAGAGTAATAAATCTGTACAAACATATATAGAGGTGCTGTGGGGAGGGGAAGGAGGTAGGGCGGGGGGGAAGGGGAGGGGGAGAGGAAAAAGGGGGCTCAGTCTGGGAAGGCCTCCTGGAGGAGGTGAGCTCTCAGTAGGATCATTATTATTATTATCCAGTTAGGATAGAATGAATGATTGTACTAACGTGGTAGCAGTTTGGATGGAGAGGAAAGGGCAGATCTTGGCAATGTTGCGGAGGTGAGACCGGCAGGTTTTGGTGACAGATTGGATGTGTGGGGTGAATGAGAGAGTGGAGTAGAGGATGACACCAAGGTTATGGGCCTGTGAGATGGGAAGGATGGTAGTGCCATTCACAGTGAAAGGAAAGTCAGGGAGAGGGCAGGGCTTGGGAGGGAAAATAAGGAGCTCAGTCGTGGACATGTTGAGTCAGTGATTGGCTCTCACTTGGGACATATGAGGATCCAGAAGCAAGATACTTTCCCTAGTGTTTAGTCATCATCATCATCATCATCAATCGTATTTATTGAGCGCTTACTATGTGCAGAGCACTGTACTAAGCGCTGTCCAGTGCTTTAGTCCAGAGCACACAGTAAGTGCTCACTAAGTTTCCTAAGTATTTGGCACAGTGTTTTGTACTTATTATTAAATACCACTGATGTCCTGATTGATCTGAGTGGCCCTAAAATTTTCCAACAGCAGCTGAAGAGAACTGGAAATAGGGTGAGGAGAGGAAGCACATTGAAAACCACAGACCCTCCCGACTGATTAGTTCTTCAAAATGTCACTCGTTTTTCTACGCTTCTTGGCGACGGAGGTCTGATTTCTGCTGCCATCTCCCTCCCCCAAAGTCCCGATATACACACGGTGGAATATATTAGTCCTCTAGGGAAAATGGCAGCCAACCCTGTATTGGCCTAATGGAAATAGCTAGAGGATCTGGGTTCTGATCCCAGCTCTGCCATTTACCTGCTGTGTGACCATTGGCAATCACTTACCTTCTCTGTCTAAGGTTCCCCATCTGTGAAATCGGGATTTATATATTCTATTTGTTCTGACGATTTTGACAGCTATCTACATGTTTTGTTTTGTTGTCTGTCTCCCCCTTCTAGACTGTGAGCCGGTTGTAGGGTAGGGACCGTCTCTATATGTTGCTGACTTGTACTTCCCAAGCGCTTAGTACGGTGCTCTGCACACAGTAAGTGCTCAATAAATATGTTTGAATGAATTTAATACCTATTAATAATTACAGTAATTACTCATAGTAATAATTATGGTATTTGTTCTGCACTTACTAAGTGCCAACCACTGTTCTAAGCACTGGGATAGATTCAAGTTAATCAGGCTGGACAGAGTCCCTGTAACAAGCGTAGTATTTGTTAAGTGTTTTCTGTGTGCTAAGCACTGTATTAAGTATGGGGGTGGTGCCAAGATAATGATAATAATTTTGATATTTATTAAGTGCTTACTATGTGCCAGACACTGTGCTAAGTGCTGCGGTGGAGACAAGCAAATTTGGTTGGACCCAGTCCCTGTCCCACATGGGGTTCACAGTCTGATTAGCCAATTTTTACAGATGCAGTAACTAAGGCACAGAAAAGTGAAGTGTGCTAACTCTCTTCCTCCCTTCAAAGCCCCACTGAGAGCTCACCTCCTCCAGGAGGCCTTCCCAGAATGAGCCCCCTTTTTCCTCTCCTCCTCCCCATCCCACCCGCCCTACCTCCTTCCCCTCTCCACAGCACCTGTATATATGTTTGTACATTTTACTTGTACATATTTACTATTCTATTTATTTTGTTAATGATGTGCATTTAGCTTTAATTCTATTTGTTCTGACGACTTGACACCTGTCCACATGGTTTGTTTTGTTGTCTGTCTCCCCCTTCTAGACTGTGAGCCTGTTGTTGGGTAGGGACTGTCTCTATATGTTGCCGACTTGTACTTCCCAAGTGCTTAGTACAGTCCTCTGCACACAGTAAGCGCTCAATAAATACGATTGAATGAATGAATAAAAGCCTAAGGTCACAGAATACCAATAATAATGATGGTATTTGTTACGAGCTTACTATGTGCCAAGCACTGTTTTAAGCGCTGGGGTAGATACAGGCTAATCAGGTTGGACACAGTACCTGTCCACATGGGACTTTCAGTCTTAACAGCATGGCTCTGTGGAAAGAGCCCAGGCTTGGGAGTCATTCATTCATTCATTCAAGCGCTTAACAAATACCATCACTATTATGTAAAATGTAGAGAAGCAGCGTGGCTCAGTGGAAAGAGCACGGGCTTTGGAGTCAGAGGTCATGGGTTCTAATCCCGGCTCTGCCACTTGTCAGCTGCATGATTTTGGGCAAGTCACTTCACTTCTCTGTGCCTCAGTTCTCTCATCTGTAAAATGGGGATGAAGACTGTGAGCCCCATGTGGGACAACCTGCTTACCTTGTCCCCCCGCCCCCAGCACTTAGAACAGTGCTTGGCACATAGTAAGCGCTTAACAAATGCCATCATTATTATTATTACTGTTATTATTAATCTCCATTTTACAGGTGAGGGAACTGAGGCCCATGAAAGTGATGTGACTTGACCAAGATAACACAGATGATAAGTGGCAGGGCTGGAATTAGAACCCAGGTCCTCTGAGTCCCAGGCCCAGGTTCTACCCACTAGGCTATGCTGCTTCTCTAATTAGATCTGTCATCTCTTCCTCTGAGACTGCAAGAGTCATCTAAGAAGGAAGGAGTATGACCCGATTATCCTGCCTCATCCTTAGAGATAAATACAGTGCTTGGCACATAGTAAACACCAAATACCCCAATCACTATTAATCCCAGCTCCATCATTCGTCCGCTGTATGACCATGGGTAAATCACTTCACTTCTCAATCAATCAATCAATCAATCGTATTTATTAAGCACTTACTGTGTGCAGAGCACTGTAGTAAGTGCTTGGGAAGTACAAGTTGGCACTCGATGCCTCAGTTCCCTCATCTATAAAATGGGGATTGAGACTGTGAGCCCCATGTGGGACAGGGATTGTGTTCAACACAATTTGCTTTTTTCTACCCCAGTGCTTAGTTCAGTGCCTGGCACATAGCAAATGCTTCACAAATACCATCATTATTATCTCACCTGTAAAATAGGGATTGAGACTGTGAGCCCCATGTGGGACAGGGACTGTGTCCAACTCGATTTGCTTGTATCCACCTCAGCCCTTAGTACAGTGGCTGGCACATAGTAAGTAGTTACCGATTGCCATAATTATTATTAATAATAGTAGTAGAGCAAGACTGTGAGCCCACTGTGGCAGGGATTGTTTCTATTTGTTACTGAATTGTACTTTCCTAGCGCTTAGTACAGTGCTCTGCATACAGTAAGTGCTCAATAAATACAATTGAGTGAAGGAATGAATGAATGAATCTTGAATGAATCTGTAAAATCAGTCAGTCAGTGGATTTTATTGATATCCTGTGAACAGAGCACAGTATTAAACATTTAGGAGTATGGCATAGTGGATAGAACTTGGGCCTTGGAATCAGAAGGTCATGGGTTCTAATCACAGCTCTACAATTATCTGCTGTGTGACCTTGGGCAAGTCATTTCACTTTTCTGTGCCTCAGTTACCTCATCTGTAAAATGGGGATCGAGACTGTGAGCTCTACATGGGACAGGGACTGTGTCTAACCTGATTTGCTTGTATCCACCCCAGCCTTGGTTGCATTGCCTGGCACATAATAAGTGCTTAAGAAATACCATAATTATCATCACTGTTACAGTAGCATCCAATAAATTCCAATGACTGAGTCCGATGCGACCCAACACAGGTCAAGTCTTAGTTAAGTGAGCTCGTGGTGGGCTGGAATGTGTCTGTTTGTTATATTGTAGTCTCCCAAGAGCTTAGTACAGTGCTTTGCACAAGGTAAGCGCTCAATGAATACAACTGAATGAATGAATGGATGGTTATTCAATTTCTTTTTCTAGAATATAGTGTCTTTCTTGAGACCAGAAACAGAAGAACAAAGAAGGCCTAATGGAGAATAAGCAGTAGGTATTCTGATTCCCGAGGACAGTCATCAAAAGCACTGTGGAGACAGAAAACGTTTCCACTCAGGAGGAAGTGAGTTATAGCTCAGCCAGCCAGTAAGGAGATTCAGGAGAGAGCGATTCCAGAGCAAACTGGTTCATTCCCCTGCAGCAGAAAGGAAATTGGCCTCATGAGTAGCTTACCGGATAAAATGTGCAAGACAGTGGCCTCCAAAAACTAAGGGATCATCAAATAGACTCAGGAAAAAGTTGTAACTTTTGAGAAGAATAACAGATGTGCCAAATAATAATAATGGTATTTGTTAAGTGCTCATGAGTGTTGTTCGAAGTGCTAGGATAGATACGAGTTAATCATATAGGTCACAATTCCAGTTTCACATGGGGCTCACTATCTAAGGTGAGTTCACAGTCTAAGTGATAACACATCAATGCCACATTTTCAACTTGGCTAAAATTAATGATAATAATAATAACACTTATAATAGTACTCTGTGCATTTGCATCACACTTTTATTTTAGGAAAGTGCATTCAGCTTAATTGCAATAATTCATTCACTCATTCATTCAATCGTATTTATTGAGCACTTACTGTGTGCAAAGCACCGTACTATTGGGAGAGTACAATATAGCAATAAACAGACTCATTCCCTGCCCACAGTGAGTTCATGGTCTAGAGATGTAATCCTAATGATGATGATAGAATTCACTAAGTTCTTCCTCTGTTCCATTCATTCATTCAATCATATTTATTGAGCGCTTACTGTGTGCAGAGCACTGTACTAAGCACTTGGGAAGTACAAGTTGGCAACATATAGAGACGGTCCCTACCCAACAGCGGGCTCACAGTCTTTAAGGGGGAGACAGACAACAAAACATATTAACAAAATAAAATAAATAGAATAAATATGCACAGATAAATAAATAAATGAATAAATAGAGTAATGAATATGTACAAACATATATACATATACAGGTGCTGTGGGGAGGGGAAAGAGGTAAGGTTAGCACTGAAGCAGATACAAAAGAAGCACCCTAGTGGAAAAAGCACAGGCCTGGAATTCAGAGGACCTGGGTTCTAATCCTGACTTTGCTGCTTGCTGCTATGTTACCTTGGGGAAGTCACCTCATTCCTCTGTGTCTCAGATTTCTCAACTGTAAAATGAGGATTCAATATCTGCTCTCTCTCCTACTTAGAATGTGAGTCCCCTCTGGAGCAGGGTGTGTGACCGAATCAACTTGTATCCACTCCAGTGCTTAGAACAGTGCTTGGTACATGGTAGTGTTTAACAAATAGCGTTAACAACACCACCAAAACGTCAGGTCAGACAGAGTCGCTATTCCTTATAAGACTCATTTTCATTCATTCATTCATTCAATCATATTTATTGAGCGCTTACTGTGTGCAGAGCACTGTACTAAGCGCTTGGGAAGTACAAGTTGGCAACATATAGAGACGGTCCCTACTCAACAGCAGGCTCACAGTCTAGAAGGGGGAGACAGACAACAAAACAAAACATATTAACAAAATAAAATAAATAGAATAAATATGTACAAGTAAAATAGAGTAGTAAATATGTACAAACATATATACATGTATACAGGTGCTGTGGGGAGGAGAAGGAGGTAAGTTGGGGGGAATGGGGAGGGGGAGAATGGGGAGAGGAAGGAGGGAGCTCAGTCTGGGCTCACAGTCAGAGGGAGAGAGAACTGCTATTTCATTGCTTTTTAATTGAGAAGCAGCCTGACCTAGTGGATAGAGCCTAGGCCTAGGCATCAGAAGGAACCGCTTCCTAATCCCCCTATATCACTGTCTCTATATGTTGCCAACTTGTACTTCCCAAGCGCTTAGTACAGTGCTCTGCACACAGTAAGCGCTCAATAAATACGATTGATTGATTCATTGATTCACCTTTCTGGGCCTCAATTGCTCCTTTCTTAAAATGGGGATTAAGAATATGAGCCTCAGGTAGGACAGGGACTGCATCCAATCTGATTAGTTTGCATCTACTCCAGTGCTTAGAACAGTGCTTGACACATAGTAAGTGCTTAAGAGATGTCATGATTATTATTATTGCTATTTTACGGATGAAGAAATTGAGGTACAGAGCAGATAAGTGCCTTGCCCAGAGTTACACAGAGACAAGTAGCGGAGCTGAATTTACAGTCTGGGTCTCATGACTCCCAATCTCATGTTTTTTCTGTTTGGTGACACTACCTCCTCACACCATTTTTTTGATCTAGGTAAAGTTGGGTACTAATAATTATGGTACTTGGAAAACAGCGAGTGCCAAGCACTGTTCTAAATGCTGGGGTAGGTAGATGTTAATCAGGTTGGACACAGTCCCTATCCCACATGGGGCTCACACTCTTAATCCCCATTTTTTGCAGATGAGGGAACTGAGGCCCAGAGAAGTGAAGTGACTTGTCCAAGGTCATACAGCAGGCATGTGGCAGTGCCGGGATTAGAACGCAGGTTCTTCTGAATCCCTGATGAATGCTCTATTCACTAAGCCACACTGCTTCTACTAGTCACTTTTCATGGAGAAGGAAATCGAGGCCCACAGAAATTAAGTGACGTCCTAGGTAACACAACCAGTCTTTGGCCAATTCAGAACTACCACATCAGTTTCCTGCCACTATGTCTCTTGGTCTTTCATTCAATCATATTTATTGAGCACTTACTGTGTGCAGTGCACTGTACTAAGCACTTGGGAAAGTTGCCAACTTGTACCTCCCAAGCGCTTAGTACAGTGCTCTGCACACAGTAAGTGCTCAATAAATACGATTGATTGATTGATTACAAGCAGCGTGGCTCAGTGGAAAGAGCACAGGCTTTGGAGTTAGAGGTCCTGGGTCCAAATCCCGGCTCCGCCAATTTCCAGCTGTGTGACTTTGGGCAAGTCACTTCACTTCTCTGTCCCTCAGTTCCCTCATCTGTAAAATGGGAATTAAAACTGTGAGCCCCCCGTGGGACAACCTCATCACCTTTTATCCTCCCCAGCGCTTAGAACAGTGCTTTGCACAGAGTAAGCACTTAATAAATGTCATTATTATTATTATTATTACAATACAGCAATAAAGAGTCACGTTCCTTGTCAACAATGAGTTTACAATCTAGAGCGGAGGAGACAGACATCAATGGAAATAAGTAAATGGCAGCTATGGACATAAGTGGTTTGGGGATGGGAGGGGGAGGAACAACGGGAGCAAGTCAGGGAGACGCAGAAGGGAGTGGGAAAAGAGGTAAGGGGGGGCTTAGTTGGGGAAGGCCTCCTGGAGGAGATGGGCTTTCTATATGGCTTTAGCTGAGTCGGGTGGGGGGCAGGGGAGAGGAATCATCTGTTGGATATGAGGAGGGAGGGCATTGCAGGCCAGAGGCCTGACGTGGTCCAGGGGTCGGTGGCGAGACAGGCGAGATGGAGGCCCAGTGAGGAGGTTAGCAGCACCAGAGGAGCAGAGTGTGTGGGCTGGGATGGAGAAGGAGAGAAGTAAGGAGAGATAGGAGAGGGTAAGGGGTTGGGACTGTTTCCCTTCCCAATCTTATCAATCAATGGTATTTACTGAGGGCTCACTTATGCAGAGCAGGTCACTTGTCTGCTGTGTGACCTTGGACAGGTCACTTAACTTCTCTGAGCCTTAGTCATCTCATCAGTGAAATGGGGATTGAGCCAGTGAGCCCCATGTGGGTCAGGAATTGTGTCCAGCCTGATTAGCTTTTATCTACTCCAACGTCAAGCAGCAGCAGTGCAGAGAAGCAGCGTGGCTCAGTGGAAAGAGCATGGCCTTTGGAGTCAGAGGTCATAGGTTCAAATCCCAGCTCCACAACTTGTCAGCCATGTGACTTTGAGCAAGTCACTTAACTTCTCTGTGCCTCAGTTACCTCATCTGTAAAATGGGGATTAAGACTGTTAGCCCCCTGTGGGACAACCTGATCACCTTGTAACCTCCCAGCACATAGAACAGTGCTTTGCACATAGCAAGCACTGAATAAATGTTATTATTATTATTACTATTACTATTATTGTTATTATTATCATTATTATTATCATTATCATTATTATTATTTTTAGCACATAGTGAGTGCTTAACAAACACCATTAAGATAAATAGCTTGCTCAGCTCAATTACATAAGCACAGAATGGGAAGGGAACATGCTAATTCTGTTGTATTGTGCTCTCCCAAACAGTCGCACTCAATAAAAACAATCCATCAACCAATTATATACATATATGTAATTTAATTTCCCATTTATATTAATGTCTGTCTTCCGCTCTAGACTGTAAGCTCACTGTGGGAAGGGAATGTCTACCCACTCTGATATGGGACTGTCTCTGTATGCTGCCAACTTGTACTTCCCAAGCACTTAGTACAGTGCTCTGCACACAGTAAGTGCTCAATAAATACAATTGATTGATTGATTGATACAGTATACTCTCCCGAGAGCTTAGTACATTCATTCATTGATTCAATAGTATTTATTGAGTGCTTACTATGTGCAGAGCACTGTACTAAGCTCTTGGAAAGTACAGTTCAGCAACAGATAGTACAGTGCTCTGTGCACAGTAAGTGCTCAATAAATACGATGGATTGATTGATGTCAACTTCAAGGCCAGGTGCTGAAGGCACAGTAAAGTTAGGACATTGAACCTTGGAGATTTTATTGTTATTGGAAGACAGGCTGAGTTTTACTGAGGCTGGGTGATTGGGTATAAATCAGAAAGGGTTTCTAAAGTCAGCTTTTGTTAAAATGAGTAACTCTTAATGTTCCCAGTCAGCTGAAAAGACAGTTTACGAGGAAATGATTGAAGTCTGAATGTCTGCTTTGCAAAGGATTCGACGATCTCTTTTGACTAAATGTGTTTCTCATTGTTGGTGACTATTTATGTGGGTATATTCCTTTCTAATCTCAGTTTGCTCCAATATAAACCTAAAAGGGGCAGAGATACAATTTACCTTGTATCTGCTGATTGCTTTATGTGAAGAGTTACTATCGATCTCTTCCCTCGAGACAATATAGCTCATTAAAGAAGCAGTGTGGCCTAGTGGATAGAGTCCCAGTTTAGGAGTCAGAAGGACCTGGGTTCTAATCCTGGCTCCACCACTTGTGTGATGGGTGACCATCATATCCACTCTTGTGCTTAGGACAGTGCTTGGCACCTAGTAATAATAATTATGATGGTATTTGTTAAGCGCTTACTATGTGCAAAGCACTGTTCTAAGTGCTTGGGGGATACAAGGTGATCAGGTTACCCCACGTGGGGCTCACAGTCCTAATCCCCATTTTACAGATGAGGTAACTGAGGCCCAAAGAAGTTAAGTGGCGTGCCCAAGGTCACACAGCTGACAAGTGTCGGAGAAGCAGCGTGGCTCAGTGGAAAGAGCCCGGGCTTTGGAGTCAGAGGTCATGGGTTCAAACCCCAGATCCGCCAATCTTCAGCTGTGTGACTTTGGGCAAGTCACTTCACTTCTCTGTGCCTCAGTTACCTGATCTGTAAAATGGGGAGTAAGACTGTGAGCCCCTCTGTGGGAGAACCAGATCACCTTGTAACCTCCCCAGCGCTTAGAACAGTGCTTTGCACATAGTAAGTGCTTAATAAATGCCATTATTATTGCTAAGTGGTGGAACTGGGATTCAAACCCATGACCACTGACTTCCAAGCCTGTGCTCTTTCCACTGAGCCATGCACTTAAATAGCATTATTATTATAATAATAATTATTATTTACCCTGTCTAAGCCCTAATATATAGTGCTTATGTATAATATATATAGTGCTTTTATATACAATATATATAGTGCTTTTATATACAATATATATAGTGCTTTTATATACAATATATAGTGCTTTTATATACAATATAGATAGTGCTTTTATATACAATATATATAGTGCATATATGCATGTGTGTTCTCCTCATCTGTAAATTATTTCCTTCTCCCACTATATTCTAAGCTACTTGAGGGCCAGAATAGTGTCTATTCACTCTACTGCATCATACTCTTCTAAGCATTTAGTACAGTGTTTGACACAAAGTACTCAGCCAATGAATATTGTTATTCTCACTGGGTTCCACAAGGGAAACTCAAACTCTCAGGGCTTCTTGTATGGAAATAACAGTGCTTTGCACATAGTAAGCACTTAATAAATGCTATAAAAATAGCATTGGTGGCATCAGAAACAGCCCGGCTTAGTGGATAGAGCATGAGGCTGGGAGTCCCATGTTCTTACTGCTGTCATAATTATTACCATTATTACTTTTATTATCATTATTGCAGAAGCAATGGGGCCCAAAGGAAAGAGTACGAATCTGGCAGACAGAGGACCTGGGTTCTAATCCCAGCTCTGCCATATTCATTCATTTAATTGTATTTATTGAACACTTACTGTGTGCTTGGGAAGTACAATTCAGCAACAAATAGAGACAATCCCTTCCACAGAGCGGGCTCACAGTCTAAATGTCTCCTGTGTGACCATGAACAAGTTATTTAATTTCTCTGTGCCTCAGTTCTCTCATCTGTAAAATGGGGATGCAGACTGTGAGCCCATTGTGGGACATGGACTGTGTCCAACCTGATTAGCTTTTATCTACCCCAGTGCTTAGTGTGATGCTTGGCATACAGTAAGAGCTTAACAATAACAACTCAATAAATACCACTGAATGACTGATTGATTGATAAATGTCACAAAAAAAACAAAACTCTGATGCATTACTTAGCCATAGAGGTGTGGGAAGAATTAACTTAATTCCCCTAAAACGCTTTGGCGATCTTAAAGAAAAATTGTTTTGTTAAAAATGAATGGTTTGTCCCCTCTAAACTGCTATGCAACCGTGAACCTTCCTTATAGATAAATCTATTTAAATCAAATTTGAAATTTTTTTCCTTTTAAAATGGAAAGTAATCTTATGTGGAAAGTTTGCTGAGATATTTCATAGAACTCCTTTATGAATTAAATACTACTAATATGGGACATTATGTAAAATGTAAATAATGCCACGTAGTAGTAGTATTTAATTCATTTAGTAGTACCGAAGCCAACAAGCACCTTCCAAGAAGCAGCATGGCTAGTGGAGAGTGAACAGACCTGGGCGTTAGATGGACCCGAGTTATAATCCTGACTCTGCCAATTGCTTTCTGTGTAAGCTTGGGCAAGTCACTTAAGTTCTCTGTGCCTCAGTACTGTCATCTGTAAAATGAGGATTAAGACTGTGAGCCCCACGTGGGACAACCTGATGACCTTGTATCTACCCCAGCACTTAGAACAGTGCTTGACACATAGTAAGGGCTTAACAAATACCACCATTATTATAAATCCTGGACTAGAACCTAGTCTCCTACCTCTCAGTACTGTATTTGATGACAATTCATAATTATTATGGCATTACTATTAAGTGCTTAGAATGTGACAAGCACTGTACTAAGCACTGGGGTAGAAACACGATAATTTGATTTGACATGTTCATTCATTCATTCAGTTGTATTTATTGAGCACTTACTGTGTGCAGAACACTGTACTAAGCACTTGGGAAGTACACATTGGCAACATATGGAGACAGTCCCTACTCAACAGCGGGCTCACAGTCTAGAAGGGGGAGACAGACAACAAAACAAAACATATTAACAAAATAAAACAAAGAGAATAAACATGTTCTCTCTCCGATTTAGACAGTGAGCCCCATTTGGGTCAGGGACTGTGCCTGACCTAATTAACTTATACCTACACCAGTGCTTAGAACAATGTTTAACAGATAGTAAACACTTAACAAATACATAAAAAAGGGCAACAAACTTGGTTCATCATGCTGTATTGCAGAAGTTAGTAATAATAATAATAATAATAATGTTCATCGTCAGTCGTATTTATTGAGCGCTTACTGTGTGCAGAGCACTGTACTAAGCGCTTGGGAAGTACAAGTTGGCAACATATAGAGACAGTCCCTACCCAATAGTGGGCTCACAGAATAATGTTATTTGTTAAGTGCTTACAATGTGACAAGCACTGTTCTAAGCACTGAGGTAAATACAAGGTACTCAGGTTGTCCCACGTGGGGCTTGCAGTCCTAATCCCCATTTTACAGATGAGGTTACTGAGGCTCAGAGAAGTTAAGTGACTTGCCCAGTCACACAGCTGATAAGTACCGGAGGCGGGATCAGAGCCCACGACCTCTGACTCCCAAACCTATGCTCTTTCCACTAGGAAATGCTGCTTCATTATTGTCCCAAAATTATTTGGGTGAGATATATGTTGCCAATTTGTACTTCTCAAGCGCTTAGTACAGTGCTCTGCACACAGTAAGTGCTCAATAAATACGATTGACGATGATATACAAAGCCAAATTCTTCATGGATTTAGCACACTTTACTCTCGAGCGAATACATGCACCAGAATGACTTTATGACAGAATGATGTTCTGAAGAGGATGTTTCAGTGGAGTCGCTATGCATCGGAAAGGACTCCATGGCATTTGAAGAGACTCTCAGTGAAATAAGATGTTTCCTTTCACCCAAATCTATAGTTCACTCTACCTGAAATGGCCACATTCCTATCAAAGTAAACCAAACTATTTGCAAAGGTAATCATTTAATTCAATCCATTCACAGCACTGTACTAAGAGCTTGGGAGAGTACCGCAGAACAAGGTAGCAGACACATTATCTGCCCACGACTGAGGAAAATGTCATAGAAAAATCAACGTGTTGATTAAATAATGATAAGTGTTAAGATACATCCGTACATTGACTCTCTTGGACTTTCCACTACAAAGTGTGATCTCATTTTGGTTCTGAAATTGTCCTCAGCATAAAATTCAAATGTTAGAAATTCTCCCAGCTTTATGTTATGTGAAGATGTAGCCCATAATCATGAGGCCTTCTCTTCTTCTAAAGTTACCTAACAAACCTGATAATTGAATTAATAAGGAAGAACTTCTTTGAAAAGTCTGCATAAATAGAATGAAATCATACTTCCACATACAGGTGAGGAGGAAATCATAAGGTGAAAAAACACAGGCTGACAATGGGTGTAGATACATTAGGTTTAGGGTGTTTAGAGGTGTTTCTGTATTGGAAAATTGCAAATAAATCCAATTTGAAAAAATTGACCCCTTAAAGTAAATCCAAAGTCTGAGATCCTTTACGGTCATCTGGATAAAGATCAATGTATAAGTAATACCCGACTTCATAAAGCTTATTATATCCTCCCTCTTGATTGATTGATGCCCGAAAAAGTCATCTCATTATATTGTCTAGCAACACCAGGCTTATACGTCACCTTCAGCTAATTATGTTTTTCCGTGGGTTTGTGAGGCTGACATGCTACAGTCTAAGGAATCAGAATCTGGAGTTCAGAGACCAGGAAACAGGAAAACTGGAAGATTCCTGAAAAGTTTAAACAAACTGTGATTATCTACTTGGAGTACTATGTCTGTTCTTTTGTAGTTGTTGTTAGTTTGTTTTT